>NW_006800032.1:1474796-1648539 GCF_000485575.1 Poecilia formosa
AAAAAAAAAAAAAAAAAGGGTGGGGGGGAGGAATCTATGTTGGACAGAATCAGAATCGGCCGATCTAAGTTTTCTAAAGATTAGTGCACTCCTTCTTAGGCTGCTACCCCCGCAATCCAACCCTGGATAAGCAGAAGAAGATGGAAGAATGGATGGATGGATAGTTTAAAGCATTGTTTTTCAACCACTGTTCCGCGGCACACTAGTGTGCCGTGAGTGATCGTTAGGTGTGCCGTGAGAATTATTCAATTTCACCTACGTACCGTATTTTCCGGACTATAAGCTGCTACTTTTTTCCTAAACTTTGAACCATGCGGATTGTAGCCCGGTGCGGCTTTTCTGTGTATTTTTCTTCAACCACCAGGGGGCTCTCTAGCAGGAAGTGAATCATTAGAAGTCAAAATTGTAAATCAAAGAAGAACACGTTAATTTTCATTTAGAACAACCACATTCAATTTCTTTCTTCAATTTCTGCCAGGAAGTCAGCTGTTTTCATCCAAACATGCACAGGTTTCACACTAGATGGGTAAAATATACAGATATTGACATTTTGTACATGCAACTCTTCATATTGTAACAGTGAAACCTTTCCCAAATATCATTGCTTCTTTCAGAATAAGAATTATTTTCTGTATCCCGGCTATAAGAATGCTTGTGAAATAGTTTGTAAAACACTGAAGTTTTAAACAACTTCTTTAAATTTAACACCACAGTGTTGTGGTACTGTTCAGGTGTTCAGGTGTATTTTTGAAGTGGACATGTTACGTGCAATTTGAAATAAGAAATGTAAAATGTAATAAAAATACATTTTTGTGTTTATTTGATTCCTATTCAAGACACTTTGATAAGAATGACTATATATGTAATAGGCGACTACAGAGTATTTTTGTTTACATTTTTGGTTGGTGGTGTGCCTCGAGATTTTTTCAATTAAAAAAGTGTACCTTGGCTCAAAAAAGGTTGAAAAACACTGGTTTAAAGTGAACCGGAGAAAAACTGTCAAAGTTTCCTTTTTCGAAGTGTTGGCTTTTGCTACAGATAAAATCATAGGAATCATTTCATCTGTACTCATTTTTAAATAAGTGGAGATGTAATTATTTACTGTGCTACACGCTAATGAGGACGACTTCCTTTGTGTTCTTCTAGGGACTCAGTAGAGAAGCGCCAGCCAAGCCATCCATCCCCGGTCCCCGTCCATCCAATCAACCTCCTCGGCCACACCCGGCCCCCTGAGCACCACAGAAACCACCTGCCTCCCGCTTCTGGGGACCCTCAGAGGGACAAGGAGACGAAGGCCAAAGACAGAGAAAGGGAGCACCAAGACTCTTGGAAAGACAACGGAGATGACCACAAGCTCAAAGACAACCAGCACAGCGACAAGGATGCACCAGTCATCCATGATGGCCGAGTGTCAGAGGACAAGGTGCCCAGCAGGGGCACCACGTCGCCCTACGTTCGGCAGACCAGCCTGGAGCGTCCTAATGGTGGTCTGAGCAGGGAGGTCCTGGAGAAGAAAGCGGAGCTACCATACGAGCAGCAGAAGAAGAACAGTGAGATTAAAGTGAAGGAGGAGAGGAAGGAGGAGCAGGATGGGGCAGCAGAGAGGATCAGTGAACCCCCGTCACAGGCACCCTCCACTCCAACGCTTCACCCACCCTCCTCGGTGCCCGTTCCAATGGGAATGCCAGGGGTCCACCCCATCAACAGCATCAGCGGTCTGGAGAGAGCTCGTGTTGTGGCCCCCTTCATGGGTGCCAGCCCCCTTCCTGGGGCTGAGAGGTTCCCCTATCCTGCTTTCCACTGGGACCCAATGAGGGACCCCTACCGAGGTCTGGACATCCACAGAAGGGACCCTTTGGCCAGGGACCTTTTGCTGAGGAACGACTCCCTGCACCGGCTTGCGGTTCCACGCCTTTACGAGGCGGAGCGCTCCTACCGGGACCGGGAGCCTCACGACTTCAACCGCGACCATGTCCATTCTCTGGCCCTGGAGCAGCGGAGGGAGCAGGAGCGCGCGCAGCTGGAGGAACGCGACCGTCTCAACATGCTCAGAGAGGACTACGAGCACGGCCGCCTCCATCCCCCAATGCACCACCCAATCCTGGACGGACACCTTCCCCACCCCGCCCCGGGCCTTATGGCCCCGGGGCTCCCAGGCATGCACTACTCCAGAGTGAGCCCATCAGCCGCAGCAGCAGCCGCTGCCGCGGCGCATCAGAACAGCATCTTAAACAAAACGCCACCCACAGCATCGCTGAGCGCTCCCCCACCTCTCATCCCGACCCTGGGTGCCCGGCCCGGTTCCCCCAGACGGACTACGCCGCTGGCCACAGACATCAGGGACAGACCGACTCACAAAGACATCGAGGCGCGATGAGTTGCGTCGGCGTTCCCGTCAGCCCCGTGCCTCACCGTCACTAAACTCACACCCAGCACTTAGCTTTGGACAAAGCGAGACTGTAACATAGCTGTGAATAATTTATGTAGGCGGACGTGTCTACACGTGTTTTTGTATAAAACTAAAATGAAAAGAACTTTTTCTCTTTTTAGTTTGCTCCATGGTTTTGTGTGTTTATCCTGTATAGCAAAAGTGATGTGGAGTAAGACTAAACTTTGGAATGTACAGCTACTTTAGCACTGACAGTCATGTAGATAATGTACAGTCGCTGTTGCTCACTCTGTATGGATTGAAAAATCATGGTACAAATATGCAAAAGAGTGTTTCGAAAGCTTTACTTTGACTAAATGTAAATATAGGAGTATTAAGGCTTTGATTCAGAATGTGCTTTTTGCTATTTGTTTTCTTTTCAGCATGTTCCAGAGATACCCCACACCCCCACATACAACTATGCAACAAACGTCTGGGCTCCTGTTCTGAAAGCTGGCCTTCTCAGCACTGCTGATTGTGCACCAATAAAGGAAAACATGGCTGAATTCTCTTCACCACACAAAATTCATAGTGAAACACACAGGCTTTAAATGGGACCTATTACGCTTCCTTGATCAGGTAACAATAGGTCAGAGCATGTTCATTACAAAATCAAATCAAAAAACAAAATCATTCCTAGATAAGGAGATTTACTCTTTCAAAATGAGCTGTTTTAGGGACTCTTGTCACTTTAAATCCAAATAAGCTGCTGTTGGCAACGCCCCCTAACTCGATGTTTACACTCACAAGAGAAAATGATTGCAAACTGATGCGCAATTATACAACCATTCGTCTTTGAAAAGCAGAAATGGAGTCTCCTGCACAACCAACAATAGTACACCAAGTGGTTTCGAGATTGTAAGTCAAAAACAAAGCACTTGTCTTTTCCAGCAGCCATTGTACGGCTCATACTGTGGTAAAACCTGCTGATCAAACATGATGGAGGTCAGCTTGGGTTCTAGGTGAGGGCTGGGTCTGCTGATTTATGGCGTTACATTCTGAAGGTTTATGAAATAGATCCTTTTCAAGACACCAAAAAAACATTAACTTACTGCCAAAAACCGGTGGCTGGATGTTTTCTTTTTTAAGCACTTGGGCTGTTTTTAAAAGTACAAAACCTTGCAAAATGTGAAGTTTGCATAATAGGTCCCCTTTAACTGCTCCACATTCTCGGATTCAACTAAATGATCATATTTAAGAATGATTCTATCATTGTAGTGACAATCTACATTCCTGTATTGAATCCTAAAGTATTTTCTTAAATGTAGAATCTCAATGAATAGTTTATCTCGTCTCCCATTGTTCTGGTTCTGGGGGGATGCAGCCCAGTCAACACCAGGATGGCACGTTAGCCCAGCCGATGGTGTGTAAAGTACATGTTTTGGGAATGAAGTTCTGTTGGTCAGACAGTGTAAAAGTGCTTTCCTAAGTTGTTGTACCTACAAATACAAAAAGACAAAAAAAGCAAGTCTGAGCTATGGGCCGTTAGTTTCTAACTCGCAGAGATCTATTTTAGTAGTTCCTGAAGGTTTTAGTTGTGCGCTTCAAAAAAAAAAAAAAACTCTGTGATATCATGTTGTGCAGTGGTTTTTTTTTTTGTTTTTTTTTAAATCTATTGATAAAAATGTCCACCAGAGCCATAGTGGTTAGTTAATGCGTAATGCAAAAAGATTGTTACCTGAGAAACTCTTTTGCTGTTTACCGTGTACAGAGGGAGGAAAAAAAAACTTTCTAGCTCATGTACAAAAAAATGAAGCGACTGAATCTTCAGCATGTTCCTCATTTAAACTTGTGATATGTAAATTGTGCCATGTTATTAAAAAATGTGTACTTTAGCTGTCTTTGAGCAATTTTGTCCCGTTACAAGCCGTAACAGATAATCTTCTGAAGTCACCCTCAATTAGCAGTGAAACCTGGAAAGTATTCACAGCACTTCCTTTGTTCCATATTTTGTTGTTACATTATTACACATTGTATTAAATTATCTCCTCAAATTTGTACACACTAATAACTAATGAAAATCCGGAATACATATTTTTGAGTGTACTGCAAATGTATTAAAGATAAAAACCAAGATCTCATTTATGTAAGTATTCATAGCCTTTGCTTAGTAGTCTTTTGGTCCACCATTGACAGTAATTACAGCCAACCTTATTCCAAATTGTATTAGATTTTTATCAATCAATACTCCATGTCTATTAAAAATAGAAAACCAAGAAATCACATTTGCGTAAGTATCCGCAGCCACGAAGCTCAAATCTGAACTGTTTCCTCCGATCATTCTCGAGTCGTTTCTACAATCTAAATGGAGTCCATATGTAGGAAATTCAATTGATTAAACTTGATTTAGAGAGACTCACACCCGTCAATACCTCGGCTCCCATCGTCATGAAATCAAAGGAATTGCCTATAGACCTCTGAGACAGGATTGTCTTGAGGCACAAATCTGGGGAAGGATCCAGAAACATTTCTGCTGCCTCCATCATCATCGGTCAATAAAAGAAGGTTGAAACCAGCTGGATTCCTCCTGCATTGGCAACTCAGCAACTGTGTAAGAAAAGTCCTCAGTCAGAGAGGAGACCAAGAAGAACCCAATGGTCACTCTGTCAGAACGCCGGTGCGGAAAGAGGAGAACCTTCCAGAAGGGCAACCCTCTCTACAGCAATCCACCAATCAGGCCAGACTAGAGCAGCCAGTTGAAATGTACTCCTTAATAAAAGGAACATGATCGCCTGTCTGGAGTTTACGAAAGGGTACCAGCAGGGACTGGCAGACCAATCAGGATAGAAGGAAAGATGAATTCACCAATGTCCAGAAACATCTCTTATATCGACTGGTGATGTATAAAAAGTATTGGTATCAGTATCAGAATTGTTATTGGAGATACTGGCGATTTATTTCCTTGGTATCAGATTGAAAATGTGCAGTTTCGCACACCTACATTACATCATCAAAATACTTTTTGTAGAGAGAGAGAACAAATTTTTCAGATTTCTATCCTCATCTTTTTAATTCATAACGCATTTAGTCTATCGCTTAAAATACAAATTAAAGTCAAACGTCTTGTTTCCAATATCAAAAAGTTGGAAGAGGTATACATGCTTAAAGATGTAATTTGACGATATGATTAAACAGCTTTTCACCTGCTCTGTATTCCACAGAGGAAACCTGAGAACGCTCATTTGAAAAATATTCCATTACATTGTCCGTTGGTTTTAAAGGAATTTAATTCAATCCAAAGTACCTTTCACTGAGCTACAGCAGAAAGAGCTGGCACACTGCAAAATGACTTGAGACTTGCAACTCTGACAAGTGACTGCTGGTGCTTGGTTCAATAACGGTGCTCTGAAAACATCAGCAGCCTTCACCGATGAATCATGGCACAGTGATTGTGTATTCATCAGAGGATGCAAGAGTTATTGACATTCCCATTACACTGAATAACCACAGCATTCATGCACCCTTCTCTGACTAATGTTTAGCACCGAGTCAGGCATCCATCAAAAGCAGGCTCGATCCATTACTGCAGGGAAATGTGAGTTGCTTTTATTCCCTCCAAGTAAATACCTCCTGCCTCTGAGACCGACTCTAATTTTCCTTTTTACAGACATAAAAGACTCTGGAGGGTTTTTTAAATGGGAGGTGTGCTGTAAATAGTTCAGCTTGGTTAATAGATGTGAAGAAATGCATTAGCTGTCTGCTTTCTCCAATAAAAAGAATGTGTCGGCTTTGAGAGATTTTCCTTCTGTTATTCGAGTCTGATCTCAACCTTGTAAAAACGAGACCCTATTTGCTTTGTACAGAGGGTCTGGGCTCTTGGCTGTTGGAAAAAGATTGGACTGTGTTGAAGTTTTAAAAGTTACTCAATCACTAATGTTTGGCCATGAATGTGCCAATTCGAAGCTATGAAGCTTACCAGAAACTGCCTGTGTTGTAGACAACCGTTCTGTACGGGAAAGAGAGAAATGTGGAACTGAACAACATGGATGCTAATGCTAATTCAGTATCTGGAAGCGTGGCCAATGTGGCCCAAAAAGGTTTGTTCACTTCCTCCGCTACCATTGCTAAAACTACAAGCAGACTACAATTATTAAAAAAAGCGCATAAAAAAACAAAACAATGTCATCATTTACAACTTCCATTCTTGTTCGCTGATTGGCCCGGAAGAAATTCTAGCAGAGGGAATCCAAGTAAATGGGAGAAAGATCAAACTCCCTGTGAAGTGATATTTTAATCAAGTGGAATGGTGCAGAAAGGCGGTGGCCATTTTGGTCTGGCCATAGTGATGTGCACGATTAAGAGGTATGTTGTAATTTTGAGGATTCAGATTTATTCTTAAGCAACAGAGCTCTCATTCAATCCTGTTAAAGGGAGAGTCATAAGCAATATAGCTTTTTGTATAGCATGACTCTGTTGAGAGAGGTAGATTGTATTCCTTGTTTCTAATTCATCCGGTCCAGAAAGAACCAGAAACTCTGAGTAGAGTCGAGGTCCGGTAAGGAAGTATTCTTTATCATTATTCTTACATCTGGCTACACTGGCTAGTTTTTGCTTGAAGGAAGTGTTTTGTAAGAAGTGGAAGTAGGTTTATGAAATTATTTTGAGTCCATAGTCCATCGTCAAACATAAACAGGTCTAGTTGGGTTACTTTTAATAATACCAACCCAGAATCTCAGACAAAGCAGAGGACTGTACGTGTGCAGTCCTCTGCAGTATCAGTAATGTGTACATTACTGATCCAACCACAGAACTGGACCTGGAAATAAATAAAAGCAACATGTTGATGCTGATTGTTTTCATTGTACTACATTTTAACTGACTGTAAAATAAATGTGTTGGGATCATGAGATAATTACATTTATTTTTGTTTCAGTTCACCAGAAAACCAGGCGCTCTCAAATACGGAACGCTGTAGTTTGGGATGTTCACCAGTAGAGGGCGACAAACCACAATAAGTTAGCCTCCAGCGCCTCTTCGGTACCCAAGTGCTTTATAAACATTAAAATCGGCGAACCTAGTGTTTTCTGAGCATATCCACTTTTCAAAATAAGCAATCAGGAGAACAACAACATCTAATTCATAAGAACTTATGGATTTAACATTTCCCTCTGTTTTTGTTTTACAAAGTAAACAGAGAAGGGATTAATTCATGTGCACACTGCTATTAAAAAGCCAAAATCTTGACAAATTACCTCCAAACTTGTTTAACCTTTATTATGACACATATTCTGGGCTTTTTGGGCATAATAAATAAAAATCTACACTCAGTCATGTTCCCAGCCATCTTCAAGTGATCTAACACATTGTCAAGCAACTAGCTCTAGAAAATGACCAAAGTATTTGTCAGATGGGATCCTGACAAATACTTGGTCTTAAAAACCTGGTCTTTTAAGACCAAATGATGGTCTTAAAAACCTGGAATTTTTACAAGGTTGTCGACACACTTTAGACCCAATTAAACTGTTTCATTAAGCAAAGGTTACACAAATGTGTTGGTATATTGCAAACCCTTAAGTTGACTGGTTATTGTTTCCTCATGAAGACGCAACTGGAAAATACAAAAAAAAAGATTGTTCTTACAATAATACCAAACATAATCCAGAACCAAAGTTCTAGAAAATCCTTTCAGTCCTTTTTAATGGGGCACTTTCTTGAAGTGAGATAAGTATGTTCAGGATATGAACCCATAATGACGTGATCCTCAAGTCGCTCTAACTGCAGCTTCACGTTGTCTTTTATAATTAGCAGCTGTCTCTCAACAGTGATCCATTTCCCATGTCCTGATCCGTCCCTGCTGCTCTGCTGGTTCAGTCAAACAGCAGCAGGATTTTACTCCAGTCCAATACAGACTACTGAAAACTAAAACATCTGACAGGTGACCAAACTGTGCAATAGCGCTAAAAAACCAGCACATTAAACACTTACTGGCACTGTTAATAGCTAATAAAACTAAACTGTTTCGTCATGTATCCTACTGTTTTTAAGTTTACGTGAGTTTCCAGGTCGTTCCTATTGGTAGTCCTTGGCTTCCCGTTTCCCTGGGGTGTAATTAAGACTCTTTTTTTTTTTTCTAACCCAAAGGAAAAAAAAACATCAGATTTAAGTAAAGTAGATGTGTGTTGAAAAACGGAAACAGCAACAAGATAAAAGCAGCAGCTAAGCCTAAAATTGTTCATGTTACTGGCAGATTTTGGTTTAGGGTAGTCATTTACTTTTACCAACATGTTTCTTGTGACTGTAGGAATCATTACCGTTTGGGAGACCAGAGATCCAACTTAAAGCTGATAAAGCTTAGGGTGATGGTAAGGAGGCCTTTCCAGCCCTTAAGATTTGGAGCTCACCACCAAAGATAATTTACCAGTGAAAAAAAGGGTTTTATTCTTGAAATGCCAATGAAGACACTGCCACACTTTTTTTTTTTTGTGATAAATTGTAAACAAAAATAATAATTTTACCAGGTGCTCTTATAAAGTTTAGAGTACATGGCATCACAAGGGTCAGTTGCTTTTTTCCCACTTTTTTATTTTAACTTTACACAAATAACATATCTGTAATGTATCTAATTAACATGTTGCACTTTCTTAATGACTAAACATTAATAGCTTGGAACTCCTGCTGATTATGATGGCAAGTACCAGTTATTTCAGTTAAACAACCGGTTTAACAAAAATAAATCACAACTAAGCCATGACAAATAAGTAAAAAAAAAAAAATGAATAAGAATAGTGTTAAGTTTATAATTAACAATATTAAAATATAAAGGGTGCCTGAAATCAGACTTTTTCGGAGTGATTCTTGATAACTTGCTTTGGAAGGCTCACGTTAACAAAATAAAAGCTAAAATCTCAAAGCAATTGCAATATTAAATTTTGTAAATAAAAAACTCATTGCACATACTTCCAACATGAATTACTGAGGAAATGCAAACACAAAACCTGCTTCAGAAGGAAGCTGCGACCAAACAGGCTGGTCACGATAACTAATTTTACTGGACGATAAATTGTCGCAGAAGTTATTGCGATAAATGATAATATTGTAGTTTTGAGACTGTTTTTAAGTAAAATAATGTTAATGGCATAATAATGCAAGAATTTAACACTGCAACAGGAAGACACTTTAAATGTCCAAACATAAATAAACAAAACAACAAATAAAATAGTTTCTCATAACAAAGTTGTCCTTTAGAAAAAAAAGGGATAGTTGAGACCAAAACACCAGACAGAAAACTTTTGTTATCCAGATATTGGTAGAGAGAGACAGAAAAGAGAAAATGAGCTCATTTTAATTTATCATGCGATTAATCAATTTATTGCTTATTGCTTAGGCCTATGACCTAAATACAGGAACAAAAAACAGCTTAATCCAGAACCAACACAGACCCCTGATCTAACTCCTAGAAATCCTGAGCATAAGAGAGGCACCATGACTCCCATATGCCGAGAAACCTTGGGGTTTTTCCCTCAGTATTAGATTATGCTACTTCAATTCATATGAATTCAACTTGAGGGCTTTTACACGTCTTCACAAAGACGAGTGCCAGTAAATGCAGAGAGCTCTGCAGTAATCCCCGAGAATTTCAGACACATCTGAAGCGTCAACAGAGACAGCGAGGAGCCGCGTGACGAAACCACACAAAACACCAGCACCGCTAACCTGCAATCATCCTACATTATCATTAAAACTAAACAATGTTTACTGCAAAACCAATTGAATAATTGATCCTTTATGAGCATTTGAAAAAAAGACCAGCGACAATAACTCAGCAGTGCATCATGCTATAAGTTAACTCTTTTTTTTGTCTTGTTTTTTTTGGAGAAAATAAAACCTCTGAATGCGAAAGTTTTTACCAATCAACAAACTGGCTCAATCTACCATTTACAGCTTTTAGAGGAAATATAATAACACTAAATGTTTGGCATTTTTGGGGGGTGCGGGGGGGATCCAGAACCGGTAGATCAGAGATAATGTGCAAGCATGCATTGTCCTAAAAAGGTTTAAATTAAATAAAATTAAAATCAGTTTTTATTGAGGTTTGAAAGGAATCCTTGAGGCTTTCATTGATATTTTAAAAAAAGAAAGAAAAATCCCATCAAGTCCTGAAAACCTCCCAGCGGTTTCTGCCTTGTGACCAGAAGGTGGCACCAGAGTACACGGATGTAAAGTAAGGCAGACAGAAAAAGGCAGGGAAGACTTGATCTGTCATCATGTGCTGCATGGCAGGTGGAGGCCACCTGAAATAGGAGAAGAACCGGTTTGACGGCTTCACTTCCTCTGACCAGCGCCGCTTTGGTATTTGAACGTCACCCATGCTGTCAAACTGGAAGAATGACATTGGCGTGCCTAAAGGACACTTCTTGTGTTTCCTGTGTATTGTGTGTGAACCACAGATCTCACCCAGCAGCACAAAGCTCCAGTATTCCTCCTGATTTTCTGTCGGATGCCACGCAGCCCACCTGCCTCTACGCCTGAGCCCGTGTCGCACCAGCAAACAGGAACATTCGCCGCCACTGTAAACAGAGCCTGCCTCCGGGAAATGCCTGGTTTCTCGGTAATCCAAAACACAACAAGATCATGTTCAGCGGGGTAAACAAAGCTATCTACGAACCTATTGTGGCAGCACACAATTCACAAGCCCCATATCACTTTTATCTTCTGGGGCACGAAAAATAATTTGTCCCATGTCGAAAAGATACCCAGTTTATATATATATATATACACATACATACACACACTTTGCTGACAACAATTCTAATCACCATCAAACAAACATGGTTGAGCTCGCCTATAAATACCAGCAGAAATGGGAAGACATCCCAGGTCTCAGCGGTTCCATTTCCCGTGGCGGTTCCCCCCTCCTGAGACGTGAAAAATAAAGGCCCAGCGGCGCTGCTGACGGGTTGGGATTAAGTTGACGCTCAGCCTTTCCAACAGCTCATTTGCTCGTCATTAGCCAAACAGTGTAAACGGGGACGCGCATGTGGGTGGCAGGGGGAGCCCGGTGTTTGAAAAGGATCAAAAGAGGACGACTCGGCCTCAGAACCGAACGCCTTCAAAAGGAGCGAAGGAAGCAACGAAACGCATTATACGTCCACACAGACTGTACAGCTGGACTGGCTGAGGTGAAGACTTCAAATTTTTTGTACAGATTATTACTGTACTAATTTTGAGTAAAAACACCAAGCTTTCTTTGATTAAGCACAAAAAGTGTAAAACATTTGACATCATCCGATTATTTTGTATTTAAAACAGGGAAGCAGCAGTTATTTCTAGTAATTCGAACTGGATCCAAAATCATATAATCTGGCAGACTTAGTCGGTTTTTTAACTCAGTAGAAGTTTATTTCTAATAGGAATAAGACACAGGCCTCTCCCATAGGATGCACGGTCGTCATTTTTAAAAAATAATACATCTGTTTTTAAATCTATACATCAAATTGCATAAATTACAATTTTAATTTCCTTTCTTACCCACCCGCATTACAGCAGAATCCATACCATCAATGTTGAGCAGCTGGAGCAAATATTAGCCAGACTGGGAATTCAGACTTAAGTCTTACTTTTCCTACTGTAACTTTAAAAACAGCATCACTGTTTCACAACAATGGCCACCCGTGTTTTTCTTGACCAGAAATATTTTTATCAATGCCTATCAATTACTCTCAAAGCAGCTAACTTTGTCTTTCTTGTAAGCTAGGGAAAGGTTTTGTTGCTTTCTTTCAATCAGCTGACTGACAGAGCCAGTCAACAAACAGGAGTGGGGAAGCACTGTGTTACTCCAACCACTGAAAAACGTTCTCTTTTCACTGGTTCAGAAGAACCAAGACACATAAAACATGAAACTACCAGTAAAATTTAATCAACACTCAAGGGATTATTGAGAAAAACAATCACAGTTGCACGTATAAAGTAAAAAACAGTACAATCACTAAGATTCAGCTGTTTCAGGCTTGATCCTGAGATTATCGAGCTGACCGCCCTGAGTTTGCTTTCCTGAAGCTCATGCTAGGAAGCCTCGGGATGACGAGGAGCACATTCCTGAGTAAGCTGAGATTCCCGGCAGAGATTGAGATAAATCTGCTCAGCTCAGACGTATGTCAACAAATTTTAGCATGCACCTGGCCAGAACTGGTGTGGAGAATGCAAACGTCCCTGACGAGTGAAGCTCGGGGGGCAAAGGTGTTGGGGTAGGAACATTTATAGACGCGTCGTGGATGCCTGTGGATGCACTGATGTACTGCAGACTGGCTGCATACCAGTTGCTAAACTGGCAAGTTTATGAAATTAACAGTGGAATACACCACATAACAATTTGTTTAGTTACATAAATAAAATGCTTCCTTTGGTTTGGTAGATTTAGATGTTCCACAGGCAACATCCAAACTTGGAAAACTTCAGTAAAGGTAAAAATCCCACACGGACTGCAAATAAAAAATTGTAAATACATGAAATCCATCCAGTCTCACGATCTTGGATCCATGTCAGATAAGAGGACTAGACCTGCAGGCTTTAGATGGCTCAGAGTTGGCTCTTATGGTTTGTGGTGGCAAACTTTGTACTTTGACTTACTTATTAGAAAAGGCAACTTAAGAAAAGGGTATTTTTGAGAAGTTGTTTTTATCGTCTTGAACTTTGGTTGAACTGGTCACAACAGTTCAAAAGAAGAAGACTATCTGCTTTTTTGAATGCTGATGTTTGAGATGGAAAGTTTTTTTAAGGGAACTGACCCAATGCTCAACTCACTTTTTGAATACTAACAGAGTTGCCCAAATTTACACTGGAATCTCCTGATGTCTCACTTTCTTTAAGAGATTTTTTTATCATATCTTTAATCATTGCCTATCATTTACTCCTCAAACTCTGCCAGTATCTTGTTTTTAAAAATAATAGGACACTCTAACCCTGTTATACCATGTTATACTAAAATAAAAATGAACCAATTTACTGACAACAATGTCTGTAAGTGTGTCAGGAACAGGATAAACACTCTTAGACAGACATGTTAAGGAATGCTAAGAAGAGGAACCAAACAAGACCATAAAAAAGATGACCTGCTGCATATATGGGGTCTTCTGAGCTTGAGCTGCTAAATGCTAGCACTGACAGGCTCAGTTAGCCTAATTTTCAATTAGCTTGTCTTAATCTTTAGCTAGCCTAATTTTTGCTTAGCTTAACAGTTAGCTAACTCCATGTTAGCTAACTGACATTCAAATAGTTAAATGTTAATCATCAGATTAACAATCTAAAAAGTAGAATGTTAATCTAATCATCAGTTAAATTAAAAATCTGTAATCCTAAAGCTCAGTTAGCCTAATCTTCAGGTAGCTTAACATTCAAATAGCCTAATAGTTAGCATGATCTTCGGTTAGCTTATTGTTATGTTAGCCTATAAAACATTTGTGGGCATTTCCACTAACAGCAAAGTTTATTATGGGCTTAATACACTTTTTAGCTGACACCAGGCTACATCACTGAATATGAGAAAAGTACAATGCATTAGCAAAAATAGAGGGTTGTGACTAGCCTGGTAGAGATCAAGGTCAAACCATATGTCTGCAAATTTCAGATCTCAAACCACTGGTGTCAAACTTCAGTCTTTGAAGACCAGTGGTCTGTAGGATGCGTCTGCTTCAACAAAATAAATAAAACCTAATCTAATAAGCTTTATTCATAAGGCATGCTGAATACAACAGCCCTGATCAATGTGCTGAACAATAAACTGCTAAAAAATTAAAGGAACAAATTATAATGGGAATAGATTATAATGGCACAAACAGGAAGAGAGAGGAGACAATGCCCAAACACTTGTAACACACCTGAATCAAATGGTTATTAGCAGGACCCTGTCAAACCTACCTGCATGCAAAGAACACAGTTCAGTCATTTGATTCAGGTGTGTACAAATCTAAAAGTTGCAGGACAACACTTACACCAGTCCATTAGCCTGTAGGATGGACGGATGAACATCAACGGCAAGTTGCTGAGCTTGAGGAAAGCTGGCAGCTATCAACAAGGAAGCGATATCTGAGCCTTTCTGAGGGCTGGAATGAAAACAGGCGTGTTCTCACACAGCTTTGACCTTCAAGGGAAACACACAGCAGCAAAGGACATCACAGCTGTTGAAGGAAGATTACCCGTCAACTCAACAGCTCTCTGGGGTCTCTTTGAACATCTTGCATTTTAGTACTTGTAATGTATTATGCCTCACATGATATCATTCTGGAAAAGCCAAGCGACTTAATCATACTGGGCTTTTCACTTTTACAACCAGCAGGAGAGTTGCAGACATCCTTCACACACCTGATGCAGACTTTTATGCCAAGTGGATGCAACCTTCTGCCCAGCACCATGACGACAGATGACACCAGATATTTACACACGCTGTTAAAACCATGTTTATTTCTCACTGTCTGGTTTTAGATCAGACTAAACATTTCCTGATTCACCGGACTGCCAAAATTAGCTAAGTTGTAGAACGACGTGCAAGATCATTTGTATTGCTTTGTTCAGCATGGGAAGTTTACATACAATAAAGGTTACTGTCCTTTTAAGCAATCTGTAAAACTCCAGTTGATGACATCGTTGCTCTGTAAGCTTTTTTTGAACACAACATTTGCTTGTATTTAAATACAAAAACTGCAGACACACCAGTTGCTCATGTGACATTGTGAGAAACTCAAAGGAAATCAGCCAAGATGTTGGGAAGAGAACAGTGGAGAACCAAGCCTGGTTCATCCTTCGGTACAATTGACAAACATTTATATGCAGGTATAATCTAAAGGCCAGGAAGGAGAGAGGTTCTGTTTATTAAAGATAAATGTGTTTTGTCGAAGCCATTGCTTCAAGAGCGATATAAAAATCAAACTACAATTAGTTTTTCAAGAGACGTGCTGTGACCTGATGAAACTAAAAGTAAAAGACATGAAATTAGAGTGCGAATAATGTTTAAAACAGCTGAATGAATTGGTTAAATCCAATGGTCAGAATTCTACGTAGACAGTGTCTTTACAAACCCAGAACAATTATAACCAGAAGCCACGTTTTAGCCTCATCCTGAGTTTTGGTCCTCTGACGGCAGGAAAGGATGGATATTGTTTGCGATGCTGGCCTGAGCTACGTGTCCAGCATGGAGAGAGGATTTAATCTCTGCAAACAGCCTGAGGTGAGGCGAGCTCTCCCTGGGTTGGTGGACAGGGAAAAGGGATGGCCTCCAATCTGTTAAATCACCACCCTGACCTTTGACCTGGCTGTGGCCACTCTGGGTGATGACTCTACACGCATAAACCACTCCCCCAGCAGTGTGCATAAATACATGCACAGGCACGGCTCAGAGGCACACCTGTGATATATCGCCGTTGGTAATAAGGACGATGACCCCAATCATCAGAGGGAGAGGAAATGGAAACAGGGGCCCTGTTGCTCACCAAGGATACATTTTACTGTGCGCTCTGTTACGGCATTGAAGCTTCATCACCTGTAATGGAGTCCAGCAGAGGTTCAGATTAAAAGCACAAATCACATAAAAAAAAAAGAAAAAACAGCTGATTGGAGTAACCCCCGTTTTAGACGGCAGAGCTATCCTGAACTCAGTCTCTGCCTGACTCCATGGAAGATGCGTGGTAGCAGGATGAGGTGGGCGAAAGCGTCACAGATGTGATGAGAGAGGAAATTAAAGCAGGTGTCCTATCTCCAAACTCTAGAAACTCAGGTAACATTCATTTCTCTACACACGGGGTGCTCCCCTCGCAGGGCACCGCCGCGTTCTTCACAACATGCGATGTTCCTGCTGCCAGTGAGTAAAATGTCAAACCTGCAGATGAGCATCACCTCACGGATCCATGAAGCCACCCAGAGAGAGAGAGAAGAGAGGGGGGAATCTTGGGGAAAAAATATGACTAAACGAATCTCCCCCGGAGCACAGAGGGGAAGGTCACTCATTAAAAGCCACGTTTCTGTCAGCCAAACGTGGTTAAAGTGACCCAACGTGGTGCAGTGAAGTTGCAACAGGAGTACAGCTTGACCTCTGACAGATGATTCCTTATTGAGCAAAGGGGAGCGACGGGGCAGCTGGACAAGCCCCATGAGGAAAGCAGCAGACAGACCGGGGGTGATCGTCCACAAGCCGAGCGCCGTGAATGTTTGCATGGTGACACGTTGACGCAACGTCTCCTTCCTCCCGATCCCTTTTCATTTGACATGGCACAGTGACTGTACATTTAAAGTTCAGACTGTCAGCTTTAATTTCAACTGAGAAACTGAGTTTATTTACTGCGGGGACAGTAAAATTACTCACACTTATGCATGACAGAAATTAACTTCGAAACATTGTGCAAAAGGGAAACGATGAGTGTGCAGCACTCTGTGAACGACTACAGGCATCTTCCCACTTCTGGGAGTTCCTTTGGATCCCGATTATACACTCAGAAACACTAAAGGGACCAAAGGAAGAAAGAAGGAAAAAAAAAATCGAAGGCCATGTCCGAAAATTGCTTCAACTCCTCAGTCATTCAACCACGGCAGCTGTAAAAGCCTCCATTCATTTTGTAATCTTTGTCATTTCAACATCCAGAGTGCTGCGAGCGCCGAGCCAAAACTGTTAATGCACGGCTGCGCAGATAGGACTAATTGAACTCGGTCTTCATTCATATGCACATTCCACTGTTCGAGCAGAATTCCCTCTTCAGCTCACTCCCAACCTGGCTGCGGTTTCTAAAAACGGCAGAAAAGCTTAGCGCCTGTGACAGCAGACGTCACGCCGGAGGAGAGCAACTTTGATGAAACCCGTGCTTTTAGAGGCCTCCTTTGTGAGCGGGGAGCGATTCACGCTTTACAAGATAAATCATCCCACCGGCAGCCGGCTTAGACTGTGTACACGCAGATAAGGTTGCCAAGGAAACCCTCATGGAGAACCTTGTTTTTTTATTTCTTTCCCCCCACCCTCCTCTCTATCAGTGCAAACAATTAATACCCTTTCCAGGCAGAGAGGAGAGAGACAGAAGTAGGAGGCAGACATAAATCCCCAGGTGCTTAGCACAAGAGCACCACTCTGTCCCTTCCGCTGGCAGGATGAGGACGAGGTAAAAAAAAAAGAAGTCACAAATGGATATTGGGCAGAAGGACACAGAGGGATGATGTATGACTCAATGTACATTAACTCGATGAGGGAACAGCATTTTAGTCCATAAATGTAATGTGCACGCATGCAGGGAAACATGCCACTAATGTCTTTTTAATGAATGTAACGAATGTGTAATCATTAAAATACTATCTACTGGTGTATTGTTTCCCACTGACAAACGTATGCAGACGAAAAGAAAGCAGCAGGATTTCACACAATTTAAAGTTTTTTTATTTGTTTTTTAAATGCACTGAATAAAAACAACAACTAGTTATTCAGCTCTGTTTGTGTAACATCAGAAGAAATGAGACCTGTCAAGCATTTTAGTTAGTTTTGAATATGTACAACCGGTTAAATGTCATATCATGCTTGTAACAGTAGCATTGCACACAGGCAGAACTCCAGCTACGTTAAAATTAACCACTGCTGTTGACTGGAATAACGCCACCGCATGCGAGGTGTGGCTAACTGGTAGGATGCGGCTCCTTTTAAATCTGTCATTTTGGGGCTGAGGTAGCTGATGGTGCAGAAGCCCTGCTGGAAAAATTCTTGGGATTTTTATGAAATTATTGTAATCGTACAGCTGCAGCATATCAGGAAATTGTGTTAAAATTCCTGTGACAGCATCGTTCTTTTCTCTTTGTCATTATGTCCCCGCCAATCTGCGAGTTTTTGTATCTGAGAAACCACTAGTATCCATCAGGTGACGGCATGAATAAGTGCTTTTACAGCCCATCCTCCAACTTGGTAAACATGATGTCAATATGTGGAGAGTGAATGCGTGATGTCTGAATTATAGCAACCTACCCTACCACATTTTATATCTCAGCAACCTTCCAATTGTATCGCTCACACTATACATGGCCCGCACCCTGCCTAGCAACATGCCATGAGGATTGATTGTTCTGATCAATTATGGCAGCTCTAATCTTGGTGAAACAAATAGTTCTGGAACAACTAAATCAAGAGTAAAGGATTAGCTAAAGACACACTCATTTGAAGAAGTGGTGCCCCCAGAAAATTTAACAACCACACATCAAAAAAAAAAATAAAAAAAAAAAAAAAAAAAAAAAATATATATATATATATATATATGTGTGTGTGTGTGTGTGTGTGTGTGTGCATGTGTGTGGAGTTATTAGGTTTTATATTTATGTATTGACTGAAAAAGATGACTGTACAGTTTGTGTGACCTTAATTTATTACTGAGTGGCAGCTTATCTGGAGGGCCCATGGCCCCCCTTGACCACCCTTTGGGGTTGCCCCTGATTTGAAAAAGTAACTTGATTAAAAGATCTAATCTGTATTTGACACTGATGAGTTTCCTTATCTGAGGTCACTGTCTGGAGTGGAAGCCAATTTTGGTAGGGTTAATTTCTATCTTGATTAAATATTTCACAACAGAATAGCAAACAGAAGAAGTGGTCATGACATGTTTTTTTAATTAAATTAAAATCTGTTTAAAGTTTGTTCACATCCATTAGTGGGATCTCAGACCAGGACCACAGATGAGCCGACCTGCTATGGAGCCAGCAGAGACTTCGACCAGTCACAGATCAATGCTCCAGGGCCCTATCCATTACTGACATCCAATTATAGCAATGGACGTCCGCTTAGCACTGCTACTAAGTGCTTTAGTCTTTTTATTGACTAGCTGTCAACGGGCTACACATAGTGGAGCCACCGGCTAATAATCAGGCATTGATCTATCCCCCATGTCAACATCAACAGTGAGAGGTGAGAGGCGGTTGCCAGGGGAAAAAAACGAGCCCACCACACTGCTAAGGTGCAGCGCGTCCCCTCAGCCGTCAACCAGGAGCTACGTTTCCCCATCACTCTGCTCAGTTAATTAGGAAGCTCATTTTGTACAACTTTGATTAGTGCTGAACCGTAATAAAAGTAATTACCTAGCACATTAACCAAGGAAGGAAAGGAAATTAGCTTAGACTGTAAAAAATAAAAAAAATTCAAAAAAAAAAGTTAAGCAAATACTGAAACAAATGATCAACTCTGCAGCGATAAAGTAAACGGGTCACAAAGCTATGGGAGTTTACTCTGAGCTGAAACCGAGGCGCTGCAGGTGGCGATGGTGTCTGCCCCCGAGATATTGATTAATTACAATCATTAGGTGGTTAGAAAGTCACCTCGTCTCACCTGGTGGAAGGGCTGGAACCGGCTGGCTGATTAAAACAAATCGAAAAGCTGCAGGAGGCCGCGCTTCCCGCCGGAGCGGAGAATGCTAACAAGCTAACAGCAACTTGTTCTGTCGCGGTGATGACGTAGGTCTAAAGCGCGCGACCCAAGAACGGAGGACTCCAGTCGTCGACGTGACCGTCACAGGTTCGAGTCCCGGCCTGTTGACCTCTGCCGCGTCCTCCCTCTCTCACAAACCGCTTTACTTTCAAATAAAGGCCAGTAGAGCATACCTGTCAAGTCTCCCGTTTTGGCCGGGAAACTAAATATTGGCCGTAAATATCGTGTCGCCTTTGCTCTTACGTCAGTTCCGTCATCCTCCCCTCTCTTCCGGTATCCCCCCGCCACGCTCTTACGTTTGTGTCCCGTATTCTCCAGTCCAGAACTTGACAGGTATGCAGTAGAGCCAAAATAATCCTTAAAACAACAACAAAAAACGTAAGGCAACTGGTTCTTCATTTCAATGACTTTTATTATTCAAAAATACAGCACAAAAATACACAGAGAGAAAATATGATTTGAACACAGTGTGCACCTCAATGGACTCTTCATACAGTATTAGTACAGATTTCAAACCTACTGTTAGTATTGTTAGTTTACATTAAAGTTACAAGCATGGAGGAGCAACAGGATGGCCTCTAATGGAGCTCTGTACACTTCACCAGCAGATCTTTACATGGGCCGCATCCTGCCTAGCAACAAGTATTAAATACAGCTGCTCACACACACCAAAAACAATACAAAAAAGAAAAAAAGACAAAAGTTTGTACAGCTCAGCCAAGGTGTTGCTTTTGCTTCTGTTTGGGAATAAGTAATATAAAATTCCATATACTGGCACCAGAACGCACACACAGCCAGAAAACATAGCACAGATGACATACACTGTGCTCTTCTGTAGTCACACACACACTCAAGCACACATATATATTTATAAACTGGATATTTGATGGTTCATTCATTCAGTTTTGTTGGTACTTCAATAAGTAACGTCAATATGGAGTCAGAATCTATTTGTTTTCTAACAGAAAGTACATAAATCTTTGCTGTAATTCATAAAAAAATAGCAACTAAAAACAGAGAATCAAAGCATAAGAAGCTAAAAACAGACAGACTGAGATCTCAATAAAAGACGAGAGCCAATCCAGGTAAGAGCAAAGAGGAATCAGTGTGTGTCGCATAGGCATGGGCTGCTTCCTGCTATTGTCAATGAAAATTATGTCATACTGTTCAAATAATTTATGTTATACCAAGAGGCCAGTGTGAGTGAAATTCCCTCTAAAAACATCAATTGTTTTCTGTTTTGTTGTCCAAATTTTTAACCATTCGTGACTTGGGGTCAGGGGCCGAACAAAATCGTTTTGAGGGCCACACGTTGGACACCGCTGTATTAAAACCATCAGAATATTTATAGTTTAAAATCCTGTGTAACGATCAGGGAACAGTGCTGTTTGTCCCAGCCCATGTCTATACCAATGATTATAGTCCTCAGAGAGCGACGACCATGAAGAACGCACAAAACACAGTTTGAACATTTCAACCAAGGCAACAAGGCAAGAAAGAATCGGATTGAAAAGAGGAAACCACAGGGAAGAGTGTAAGGCCAAAAAAAGGATAGAATAAGGCATCAAAGAAGAAAGCAACCAGAAGTTTGCACTTTGTAATGTTTGTCCGAAAAGGTGGAATCCACATGAGAAGCTAGGCTTTCAGAGAACGGAAGATGGGAGTAGCAAGGACTCGGTTATGTAGGTTAAACTGACTGATTGTGCCCTGAGATTGGAAACGAAGGTCAGCTTTTAATGTAGAGTGAAACAGTATGCCGCATGCCGCTCTGTGGGAAACTCCTTCATCCAAGCCGTGATTACCATCCTTCATTAAAATCTCAAATTAATGCTACATCAGCCCTGATCGGTTTCGTATCGACCGCAGGGAGAAGGTTAATCAAGGTTCCGTCTCCTTGTGGCGCAACAACAAATACATGGGATTACACATGCCGCACAGCCAGATAAACCAAGGGTCGCTCCTTTTGTCTTGTTAATTTGGTGTGTATGGATGTAAAAAGGGGTTGCGGTGGGGGTGGCAGGGCTTTATGTAGTCAAACACAATCAAAGCTGATTGCTCAGTGAACCTTGTTGTCCAGCTGTTACCCGTACTCCCCAAAGAGCCTCAGAGGAAGAATGGAGAATGGATTTTTTTAAAAGTTGGGTCAAGTACCGATCATCCATCCAATCACACTTCCTGGAAACCAAAACCACTCCTTCCCCATCGGCCAATCCGGACCCTTTAAAGGCCCCCTACTTAAAGTCAAAGAAACAAGGGTTCATTAGCAAACAGCTGACTTGTAGTCAGTTTGTTCTCAGAGAACTGAAAAACAAAAAAACAGCTATATTAAATTATACCCAATCAGAAAAGCCACAACCAATCAAAACTGGACAAGTAAAAGAGAAGGAAGAGTCAGGCTTTGATTTAAAGAAACTAAGTTTCCAGACGTCTGTTTACACACAAACACACACACACACACACAGCTGTACAGGGTGCCAGCTAAGGGGATGGTTGTGTTTTAAACAGTATATCTACAGCAAGAGACATCAATGTAAAAAAAAAAAAAACATGCATTCAGTTATGTACAATAGAATTTGTATATTGACCATTCTTGCTTTTATATATCCACACCGATTCTTTTCCTGGGAGAAAATCCAGGACATTAAATGCATAAGTGTTTTTTTTTTTTTCCTTTTTTGTTGTCATCGTTTTGTATTTGATAAAAAGTTAATGTGCTCTATTTCCAGTACAGCACATCACCAACACAGCAGAGCCATGTCTTCATGGGAGGACCTTCTCGTTTTGTAGATGCTATCGAGTGAAACCGCTTCATTTCTTTTTGTTTGTTTTTTTATCACTGGCGTTTTGTCCAGGGTGCCTTCTCTAGACGATGGAGCCGTCCCTGTTCTGGGCCGGGGTCATGACTGGGATGGCCCCCATGCGGCTGAGGTTGGGGCCAGCCATTCTGGCGGCAGTCGGCGGGGGCAGCGGGGCCTGACTCGGCGGGCGGTCGTACTCTTCGGTGGAAGGGATCTTGTCATACTGGGACTTCATGGAGTACTGGGACTTCAGCGTGTAGTCGTGCAGGTTGGACGGCGACATGGAGCCCACGGACGAGCGCTGGCTGCCCATCTGGCTGAAGCTGCGCGCGCTCGAAACGCGGCTCTTCGGAGGGGGGACGTCCTCTCTGGGAGGAAGCACAGACAAAACATTCATGGCGTTTGCACCTTGGACAAAATTAATGCTGATGGAGGCTTTTTACAAATCATGAATCATGCATGGTGACATTTTTTTTGTAAAAGATACTGCATCTTTAAAGAATTCCACCTGATTTTTTTTTTTAAGGTGAGAAGGTTTTATTTTATTTTTTTTCTTCAGAGTGCAGGAACCATGCCATAGAGCCTGGAGGAGTCATTTCAAGAGTAAAACATGGCTGGACTCAATAAAAAGGAGACAGATAATTGGACAGGGCGAATCTAACTGATGGAGCCGTGTCTGCACTGCTAAGTCACAAACACTGTGTAACAGCCTGCAGCGGTGGCGCACAGCATCCAAGTACAACTATGCCCTCTCCTCCCTCTGCCACCACATTAACAACTAATAAGCAGCAATAATCCAGTTAAATGCTCAATCAAACAGAGCCTCAGGGGCCACAGCTTGTTTAGTCCGTTAGCGTGGCGCAGCAACGTGTCGGCGAATGTGTGGAAGAGAGACGGGACCAGAGGTCTAATCCTCTTTGTCCTCCACTGTGAGCAGTGTCACATTGCGGCGGTTCAGTCCGCGGCGGAGTGATAGCAGGAGAGCCCACGGGCCGGATGGAGCCGTGGACGAGCCGGAGGAGGAGAGAGCTTGATCTGTGGTGGGTGGTGGGGAGACAGCCACAGGCAGACATGACACAGGATCCACAGAGCAAACAAAGCTTTCAAACTGATTACCATAGCTGTTTATTTGAAGAGAGGTGGAAAAAAAAAATGCTGATGGAGAAAAAGCTTTTTGCACGACTGCTGGAGACCTGCTGGTGGCTTTGAGGCCAAGGAGGAATTCACCTGATATCAGCACAGATTCAACTGGGGTTTACAGTGCTTTAGAAGAAAAGCATACCACTTGAAGTTGTTCATATTTCTTATCTATAAAACACAAAATTCAGTTGCTTTTATGCGACAGACCAACTTAACGTTGTGTATAATTGTGGAGGGAATAAAGTACTTGGTTTTCTATGGGTTTTGCAAATTAAAATCTGAAAAGAGTATCTGGCCTCTTTTGTTATGATGATCCTAAATAAAGTGTCAATTAGCTTCACAAGTCAGCTAATGCCTGGTTCACAGCAACTCACCACACACCAACCAATTTCATCCACCAACATTCAGATGTCTGATGGCGAAATCTCACCAAACCTCTCGAAACCAAACGTGAGGTCAGAGCAAACAAACATGGCCGACTGGGAGGAAGCAATGGTGATGGTTTGATACCAAGTCCACCGAACTTTCTGGTGCGCCTTGGAAGTGGTTTTGTCATTTGTGTATTTTTGGATTCCTCTCCGTATTTCCGTCACATTCAACAGGCTACGTAATCATTTGTCTCCACATACGCTGCCACATTGGGTTAAGTCGATCAAACTTGTCGAATATCCCAGATTTTAGACGGGAGCGGTCCTGATGTCCTTGCTAGCGGACCAGATCAGACTTAACACACCACACACACAACAGGAAGATCTCTTAATATTATCTTTAGAGTCATCTCAATAACCAGGAGTACTTAAGGTTGTCAGAAGTGGAAAATCAAGATAAAAATAGGAATAAAAATTGTCCATTGTGAGTTGGGCTCAACTAGCAAAAAGAGTCTAACTGTATTTTATTTAATTTCAGTGGAAACACATTTGTTGTGGGAAGGACTCGGGTTTGTTTGAGATGTTTTCTAAAAACCACATATCCTCTCCCTTCCACAGTTACATGCCGATTTGTGGTGGCCTATCACTTTAAATCCCAGTGGAATACACTAAACTTCACTTTTACAAGGAACTGGGCCGTTCCCCCAGTTCAAATTAAAGCCCATCTGGGAGCCAAACCTCCAGGGCGTTTTGGATACCGTACTTGATCTCGTTGCAGATTTCCTTCTCGTACTTCTTGTTCTTGCGAGCGCGGAAGAAGCAGTAGAGGATGATGGCGAGAAGGAGCAGGATCAGGAGAACGGCTATGATGGATCCTGCGAGGATGCCTCCAGTGTTGTGTGCTGGGCGACACAAGAAGAAGAGTTTTTAAAAAGTCATGTACAAGTAATTTGGTAAAAATTTATAATTTCTTTTTTTTTAAAGTATTTTTTCCTCTTCAAATTTAAAAATAAAAAACAATACCAATAAATTTTTCGTAAACTGCTTTCCATTAGTGGTATTTACCAAAGCATCAAATTGCAACAAATCATTAAATTTCAATTTATTTTCCTTCCACTCAGAATAACAGCACCACTAGAGGCACGCAATTATTTTTGTACCGACATCGTTTCCTGTACGTGAACTTTGATCTTCTGGTTCTCAAGTGCATTAAGTTTTAAATTAAGGTAAAACTCTCCAAGTACACGCAAACCTTTCACCACAGAATTTGTATTTGATTTCCTCGATTTAAAAGAAAGTGCACTTTCTTGTAATTAGAGGGTCAATGCTCTGATAAACCTTTTGCCTTATTAAAAGAGAAGTCCTTCATAAAGAAGCTTAAAACGCTTAAAAAGTCCTTTGTCTTCAGCTTCCGCTGCATTTTGTTATGCTACAAGTAAGATTTATGGTGCAGTGTTGTGAAGTGGAAGAAAAAAAAGCATTAAAGATTTATAGATTTTAAATACAAATGTACTGAAATTCAGAAAAGTGTGGCGTACTTTCCTATTTAAACCCCTTTACTCTGAAGTTCCTAAATAAAATCCAAAGCAACTAACACATTCAGAAGAATCTTAATGGGTAGAGTCCTCAGTTTATCTGTGTTACATCTGAAAACTATTTAATCCTGTCCCTCTCATTGCTTTATGCTAGTTTATTACAGGAATCTGCAACCTACATAGTACAAAGAGCCATTTTGTCCTCACTCCAGCTAAATAAACTAGAGCCAAAAATGTTTCATGATCTTTTGAATAAAGACTGAAAAAATATAATTCATGCTTTCATTTGTTAAAAGAATAAGCCATTAGAACTAAGACGGTCTTAAATATAATTGTCCCGGTTATACACTGTGAATTAAAGGTGATCTAAACAATCTTACGTCGATGATTCCAAGATGTTTACTCCGTGGACAGATAAGAAAAAGTTTAAAGGGGTGTGAAAACCTTGCTGAGCCACTGTCTGTGGACACAAAGTTAAAGGGGAACCTACGTGGGGTCACATGGAGGTAGAGGACGCACTCCTCTGAGCCAACGCGGTTGCTAGCCACGCAGCGGTAGCTACCGGATGCACTGGTAGAAACGTTCTTCACATTGATGGTTCCTGCCACGGGGTCTGAGTAGGAACCAAAAGCACAACATCCAACCGATTACAGATGAAAACCAAAGCGGAGCGGTGACTGATGGTCGGCTGGTGAGAATGTGAAATACCCATCACAGAAGAAGAAGGCAGCAGCTTGCTGTCACTGGTTTTCTCCCATTTGTACTGCATCGGCTTGGTTCCCTCGGTAGTTGAGCATCTCATCACAATGTCTTTGCCTTCCTCCAGGGTACCTTCGGTAGTACACTTTGGCTTTGATGGCCGCACTGCAAAAAAAGAAGGAAAAACAACAAACACATCCAGATTAGGATGAGGCAAGTCTGTTTCTCAGTTTTCCATGCTGCGTGTGCTCTGCAAAAAACGCAAAATCTTACCAAGCCATCTCTGTGATGTTTCTAGCGCAAATATCTTAGGACTGTTGAAATAAGTCAAAACTAACTTACAAGTAACTTTTCAGCAAGATATGGAAGCATTTTGTAGAGGAATGAAAACACAAAACTCCATTCTTTCATCTGCTTTTAAAAGAGCCCTGCTAAATTATTTCATTACATAAAGTGTTATAATCGTATATTTATCATATGCTATGCTACTAATACTATATTAAGTGTGTGTAACTGCTTTTATAATAAATGTTTGTTTTTTGTGGACTCCAGGAAGAGTAATGGCTAATGGGGATCCAAATAAGCTAAACTAAACAATCAAAATAAACTAATTCCTTAATACTGATGAAAAAGTATAAGTTCCACCAAGAGATTATTTTATCTATAACATGGGGAAAAATGTCTTGTTATAAATGAAAAAAAAAAATTTGCCAGTGGAACAAATTAAGGAATTATTGACCTAAAACCAGCTCCTATATCTTGCTGAAGTTTCTTGTAAGCTCGCTTTGTCTTATTTCAAAAATACTGGGATATTTGGGGTAGACAACCAGAAACGCTTGGTGAGATTTTGTGTTTTTGCAGTGTGCGATATGTGTATGAGCTCCTCCGGTTTTAAAACTCAACTCCCCCTTCTGGCTCAAACAGCAGTCATCCGCTGAACGAAAGCAGTAATCAGAGAAATTGATACAGCTGCCATCGTTACAGGGAGCCGCCACTCAGGATAATCGCCACGAACGAGTGGCGAGAGAGCTGTGAACGTCTGGGAGTCCAAATGCACGTGAATATGCCGCTCGGCAGAAACGATACGGGGCCGCCGCTGTGTGCGCGCGTGAAATCAGTGCAGAAGAATGCGAGCAGTCGGGTCACAGCATAGCCAGGATATGAGATGGGGGAGGTCTAAAGCAAACACGGCTCCAAATTAAAAACAGGCCGGCAGGAGGGGAGGTACGTGGGCCAGCAAAGCAAAGAAAGGGACTCTGATGTTGTTTGGACAGAGTGAATCTGAGGCTAAGGTCTGCGCTCGACAAACACTGACAGAGCAGTGACATCATGGCATCAGGAACAAAAACCCCGTTTAGCAGCGGGGGCTGCTGGGAGGGCAGCCAGGTGCCAGTAGGGAGGGGCCAGCTTAGCAGACATAAGCATAAGGATTAACAGGACGCTGACAGCACTGACTGCTCTTATCAATCTAATAAACACAAGCAAGGGGAAGGACACAGGGCGACAGTTCAAAAATGAGGTGAGCGGCCACGGGCAGATGGCAACGGAGCTACGCGTCTCCTCCCTGCGTGCGGCCGCCGCCGTGTTCCGCCCACGCGTGCGCGAGCGCATCGCGCTGTAAATGTCAGGGAGCTATGACATTTTGAACGCGCCTTTTAAAAGGTGAAAGTCAACCCAACACATCTGCGGGGCCGCGGTGCGTGGCTCCCTATGTCGGGCCGGCCGTCCGAGGAACAGATTTATTTGCTGGGGAGATGAGGTCAAAGAGGAAGGTCGACGGAGTCGGCAGCGGCAAGCGGCGACCCGGCTCTGAGGAAATTTATGAGATGCCCACCGAGATAAGAGAGGCATTACTGCTGAGGAGAACATGGTGACAAACGGTGGTGACTGGATAGAAAAATAAAATGTGAGGAACTAATAGGGATTTCAAAGAACTGGGATTTCTTTGTTTTAATAGATAACTTATCAAAGTGTCTGGAAATCACATGTGGTGCACCCCAAGGCCCAATCATTGGACACCTCCCATTTAATATCAACATGCTCCCACTAACTCATGTCACAACAAGAAATATAATTAGTTACCATAGCTACGCAGATGATACGCGACTCTACATTATGATATCACCATTTGACTCTGAACAGATAAATGTGTGAAGGTGCCATAACTTTTTCCAGCTAAACAGAAACAAAACCGAAGTTACTATCTTTGGACCTAAAGCGGCAAACACCTTCAGTTATTACAGCTAGAAACTGGAGATCAGGCCCAAACTGTGGGTGTGGTGATGAACTCAGACCCGTCCCTTGAGAGCCACATAAAGACAGCTCAGGATATGGCTTGCTTGTGTCTTTTTCAGCAACAAGAATCTCTTTTGTTGTATTGTGCCATGTTTATTAAATGGGTGTGGATTTGAGTTTAGTAAAAGCCATTGGATGTTTTTGGTCCCCTATTACTAAAAAATGGAATAAAACTGAAAACAAAGTGTTTGAGGAGCTGCTGACATGCAGAGCTGCTGGAAGCTCTCCTTCTGTTAACTTCAACGTCCTGCCCCCTTTACCTGACTTACACTGTGTGCACTATAGTGTGTGTGTGTGTGTGTGTGTGTGTGTGTGTGTGTGTGTGTTAAAGGGATGAACACCAAATGCACTTGATGAATGTTTACCTGTGTATACATGCATGACTACTCTCCTGTCAAGGTAAAAATGCAGAGCAGGCAACATGTCCCCACCTCTGCTTGTCAATGTTTCTTTGACCCTGGGGTCAACAGCTAGCAGCCTGTACGCTGCCATGGCCTCCAGCAATCAGCCATTATTATGCACACACATTTGTGCAGCTCAGCAGCCTCAGGCATAGATGTGCCTTACGTAGTTTAATTTAGTGCTTTTTATTTTAATATGTTTGCTTTTACCTCATTTGAATCTACTTGTACATGCTCTGAACCGTGAAAAGTGGGGGTTTATAATTTTTAAAGTTTACATTAAAGAAGTTGAATATCTATTTTTGTCTCATTTCAGAAAGCGAAACACGTATCATATTGGTTTATTACACACATAGTGGAATATTTCAAATCTGTTTTTCTTGTCGTTTTGCTGAAAAAGTCAGGAATATCAAACCTCATTTTCAACCTTATAACCAGTAAAAGGCCAAGAACATTAAGACAACAGAAGAATCATTAAAACAAAAATATCCATTCACTGGGAATAACAATGTATGCTTATTGTTAACACGAGGCATAAAAAGATTAGTGGTTATAATTGTGTAATCTAGGGTTGAAATCCTGCATCTATGTTTAAATCTCTAATTTTCAAGTAAGAAATGCTCTTTTCTTAAGCCGCCATCTTGTGCTTAGAATAATGAAAACTTCTTGCTGGGCTGATGGCAACACTCTTTAAACAGCCAAAAACGTAACGTAAATCAGCATCTTAAGGTTAATTCAAACTAGCAACAAGCCATAAAGTTACCAATGTTTCCATGTTCCTCCTGTTGGGGTTTGCCTTTAAATCTCCATGAGTCATAAAACGCTGTGTTAATGGTTTCTGAGTCAGCTGTAGCCACAATAAATGCTGAGATCACTTGTTGACATTCAGCTCCATCATTACTGACGAGCTCAGTGCCATAACAACGTCTGACGAACCTGTTTGTGTTCTCGGCACTCCCAGTTTTTTTATTTTTTTTTTTATACTATTTTAAGAGGAGCAGGAGCCATTTTCTAAAGCTTGTATTATATTTCGAGCGGAGGAAGTTTTCTTCTACCTGATTATTTCGTAACAGCAGCAGCTCACGTCACAACAGGGATTAGAGTTTCATATGCTGGCTGTTTGTCCCGTATGCAAATGGAGCGCGAGTTTCGGGAGGCGATTCACTTTCGACATCATTTAACTGGTTGACTGATCAGCAAGGCCACAGAGTGCGAGTGTGTGTGAGTGTGTGTTTGCCTAGGGACTAAATCATCTGACTTATACAACTATGATGTGTCATCCAGTTCCGTCTGTGGATGAAAAGCGGAGAGCGTAGTCTTTACTTCCTGTTGGCTGCCCAGTGAAAAACAAAATGACTCTGCATACAGAAAACGATCAGTCATATTACATTATTTGCAATACGACACATTAGAAATACAATAATTTTCAATTAAAGCTTCAGATTTATATATATGCATATATAATAACTGCAAATGTGTTTTGTGTGCTGTGTCTTGAGTTTTGTAAATGCCAGGTAAGAAGTAAGTAAGTAAGAGTTTGTTCTTAGTTCACCTGGTTAAATAAAAGTTAAAAATAACGATAAGTGAATTAAATACAAAACCAACGCATTCTCACTGGTTTGGATTATTCGACAGACAGCTTTGAGACACAGAGCATGAGTGGACAATTTTTCTTTCATGGTACTTTGACTCTTATTTTGTTCCCAAAACAATTAGCTGGGATGACTATAAGGGGAGAAAAAAAGAATCTATGAAAATATCCTGAGAAATTTCAAAAACAATTGTGCAATTTTGGCACACTAAATTTGATCAACTCTCCAAACCTTCTTAGCTTCACTGCTTTTCCATAAATTTTGGCGCAATAAATTGTCAGAGTTTGCCGGTTTGCTAGATGTTTTGCACAACAACTGCATGCTTTCAAAGGAACATTTGCATCACAAACTGCATTTTCTTAGAGAGAATATTTTTATTTATTTATTATTTTTACATTTGTCACTCTATGCCATTTTCATTTGCCGTCACTGAGTAATATGAGTGTTGATTTTTAGTTCTCTATAAAGTCTGAACCTCATTTTGAAAGCAGAACAATTCAAATAAACCTTGGAAGTCGCTGAGATGTATTAAATTCATTTTGGGCATAACATTTTCGAGGAGATGTCTGAAAAGACCCCCGAGGTTAAAAGGAAAGGAATTCAACTCATCTGGAAGAGCTCTTCCACTTTTGATGGAAAAGTGATTAAATGTCCAGCAGAAGCATTTGAAGATCCCACTATAAATAAAAACTTGTCTATTCAGTTTTCGTTTTTAAAAAACAGAAACTAGTTTGTTGTGTTATGATTCCTCCACATAGAAAGAATGAATGAAATGAGCGTGACATTCCTGGCCATGATGAATGCTTGCGAGGTGTTCGTATTGCTCTCACCCATGACAATCAGCTGCATCTTCTTGCTGGCGATTCCAGGAGCCTTCTTCACTTTGCACTGGTAGGTGCCCGTGTCTGTCGACTTCAGTCCGGTCAGATTGATGGAGGCGTCGCCGCTCTTCGGGTCGGGTGTGTTGAAGTGGACTCGACCCTTCATGGGCTCGTAATAATCCTCGTACACCCGGTCGCCCGAGTACAGAATAACCTGGACGCAGACAAAAAAATAAAAATAAAAATAAAAATCAACAATTAATAGCCGTGTGCTTTCCCATGTTTGACCAAGTTTCCTTTTATTTATTTTACATTTACTGTTATGCTCCTACTTACACTGACTGAACAAATTAAAGTTGTGTTGTTTTAACATGTTTGACCAAGGTTGTGAAGATCTTGGTGTGTTCAAGTGTGAAGGACTGGTGCAGAGTTGGCAAATAAATTTGAAATTTAGTACAGACATGTCTGTGTTTAAAGAAAGAAAAGTTTCAAATCAATTCAGTACTGTTTTTGTCCTTGTGCAAGGAAGCACAACAACATTTTTAATTTATGCAACAAATTCCTTGCTTGTTACATACAGAGTTTAACCTTAGAGTGCTCCTCAACCCGCCACTCTGTGTCATTATGCTCTTTCTCTGCTCAAGTAAAGTGAAAGTGGGACAAACAAAGCCACCACAGTGGAGAAAAACCAACACCCAGAGTCAACAAAGCACACACACACACACTCACACACACACAAGGCCAGGTGGAGCTAATAAGAATCCTGCTACAGTGATGGCGGAGGAAGAAGACATCATCAAAATAAGGGGAAAGGAGAGCACATAATGAAAAGAGCTCCCATTCCCTTTTCCAGACACCATAATATTCTTGCAAATCTCCATGGAGACGGTGATCAACAAGGTTTTCTGTGCCACTATCGGCGGAGCAGCAACACCCCTGAGTGAGGAGCATGAAGAATCAGGATGATGAATCTATGATGGAAGTCTGAAGCAAACAAGGACAGAAACATTCCTCTACGCAAACACACAGCACTGAGACAGTCGCAAGCAATACTCCGGTAACAACTAGAACTTATACATATATATGTATATATATATATATATATATTATGTGTGTGTGTGTGTGTGTGTAGAAACTCATTTCCAACAGAATCGGGAACAACAGCGCTGCCTTTGTTTCCTCCAGTTGGCAGCTTCACACAGACAGACAAGCAGCACCTGCTGAATACAGGAACGCTGGCTGATGTTCACTGCACTGAGCTGCTTTCAGCACCATCAAACTAGCCGTGTGTGTGTGTGTGTGTGTGTGTGCGTGTGTGTGTGTTGTATGACTGAGATAAAGTGGAGAGTTTCCACGAATCTCTCTCCTTCAAAACAACTCCGCGGTGCCTGTGTCCTCTCAGTAAGGAGCTTACTGTATCACTCACTTCTCTTCCTTCTCAACTCTTTCAAACATAATTCAGTTTCTCTAAAGATCAGAATCTAAACACTTAGCAGGCCAGAGTTTATAACCTGCAGCTTAAGAAGGTAGGGTTTGTTTTAAGGATCCAAAGAAAAGAGAACTAAAGTGCCACAAGGCATGCTGGGCAGTGTATATGATACTATAATCCACGGATGATCCAAAATGTCCTTTGCTGACTGGAAGATTAATTTAATCAAGAGACACTTATTAAGCACATCCAATGTCCTGGGAATCCCTTTGCTTAGAAAAAAAGGGGGTTGCAGTGACATGAAACATAAGTTTCAGATCCAACATTCCACACTTATCCACATTCAGGTTTCTGGATTTTATTTTATTTTTTCTGCCGTTATTAAGAACACAAAATATCAACTTCTTTGAAAAGCTGGAACCTGCTGGATTTGGAAATGTTGTTAGAAAACTCCCCACCATTAACACAGTGGCTGATGTTTACAGTTAGCAATGCTAGCTGTGCTAATCATAGTCAAATCCAGTTTTACAGCAGCTTTTCTCTCACGCAGTGTGACATCACCTCCGCTCTCAATATAAATAGTTAATGACTCTCCACAGTAGCTGCGTTTCCGTTAACCTTAAAATTGCACCAATTGAAAATACGACACAGGTTTTTGTGGAAGGAAGCAGTGTTTGTTTTTTTTGTTTTTTTTTTGGCTGAACTGAAATTGGTGTATTTTTCACATGTCCAACAAGCGGATCTTAGTACCAGTGAAAAAGGTAAAGAAGACAACATGAAGTAGGAGGATGGTTGCACAGCTTTTTTTTGTTGTTGTTGCTGTTGTTGACAATTTAGAGCTGGCATCTCATGAGGTTTCAGCATCACAAAGTTCAGAAAAAATTTTGTGTCATTCAAATGTGTTGCGGTCTACGTTTCCACCCTAAATGATAGACGCTGAAAAATGAATAGATCTCACGTAACTGTTCACATCAGTCGCTGTCATGTTTGTTTTTTTCAATGACTTATTGTATAAAGAAACTTATTCACGGGATTTTCTTTGCATTTCTGGTTTAATCAAAAGGCTGCGATGGTGAAACTGTGTTTGTTTTTTTGGACATTAGCAGAATGTTGACGAAGATTTGCACACATTCATAATGGAAACGCATCTTAGAAAAAATATTCTTAAATCCAAGTAATCAAAAACTGGTATCGGAAGATCAAAGATTTACAAAGACCAGCGTTTTTAAATCAGTGCATCTTTCATTAAATAGAGTAGCTTAACTAAATCATTACTTTGCTCTGAATTCTGAAACTGTTAATAGAAAACTGGTTTGGTCCTTGTCTGTGCAAAAATAAATTATTTCTCATCTTTCTTTTCTTAAAGCTATTGCAGAAATTTAGTTTTTAAGTTAGAACTTCCACTAGTGACAACTGCTTACTTGCTACAGCAACACTAGTTTCCAAAGTATCAGGCCAACAGTTCCTGGAACGAGCGTGACTCATTTTGTACACTTCAACCATTAAAGCAGGTAATTCTGTTAAAATTCCACATTGCTCTCAGGGGAGGAAAGCAGATCCCAGTAACTTTACTGGGACAGCAAACCCAGCAGGAATAACAGTTACGTGAGACAAGAGCACAAAAGAAAGGAAATGAAAACGGCCCAAGGTGAGTTGGATGAGGTCTCCCACCAGCTTAGCCCCTTCGTGAGCAAACAGATGGGAGTGCTTACACACGCAGACACCTCCAGCTCCCAAAACTGCACAGCAACCTTGAGAGTCTGGGAAAAAGGAACACGAAACAGGGCAATGAGGAGGCAAGCGAGCCAAGTCAGGGTCAGGACGGCAGAGCGCCGCAGCTCATAACCGGTAGCAACCGACCGCCGGTCAGCACGACCCTTCCCTGTCAACAGACAACACGGCAGAGTGTTATTAGCTCAACCTTGGTTTCACCGGCTACGCTTTAGGATGACATCACCGTGTGTGACGCGTCAGCGATGAGAGTTAAAGGCGGAGGTGGGGCTTATTTGAGAGGCAAAGCAGAGCGCCGTTTTACCTGTGTACTGCAAACACACTCAGGGAGAGCAACGTTTCATTATCTCTCCCCCCCACCGAGGCTCTTCATTTGAATGAGTCAGGCTGCAGGCCTGGAAGTTCACATCTCTGCTTCTGATTAGACTCAAGGTTAACAGATTAACTTCTATGGAAAAAAAAAAACACACACACACACACACACACGGCCCTTGGCATGCGCAAACAATGTCCTTTCCCCCCCTAAACTCCTAAAATCCTTCAACTCGTCCACTATTTCCCACCAGCAAACAAAAAACTTTGACTACTTTTCAGAAATATGTGTGACTTTTTTTTTTTAACAAGTCACCGTTTCAAAAAAATGCTAACATAGTATTCATATAATTTAAATTTATTCCATGGGATATACTTTGTATAGTAGTTTCCTACTGATCTTGACTGTATTTTTGCCTGAAAAGTCACCACATGTTAGATTATGAATCTTTCACCATCTCGATTCGATTCTGATTTTTGAGTTCAAAAACTGATTTTCAATTCACAACAATCATTCATAATGATTGCTGCTTTAATCTACATGTGTAAAAAGGATCCGGTGACTCTAGCCTGGTCTGCTGTGTAAGGCAGAATGTCTAATGGGGACGTCGAAGTCTTTTTTCCACATTAATGCCATTTAAATGGAATCTGTGCGTAGATTACTCTCTCCCTGCATTCTCCATTTTGCTTTTATGAAGCAGTCAGGTAGAGAGCGCCGCACATTTATGCAGACAGCTTCCTTTGTGCACAACGACGTAGTCATTTCCATACATGAGGTTTTTAAGTCATTTGGCATCTTTGTAGTCATCTGGCAAAGAATCGGGAAAAAAAATTATACAATTCCTCACTACATCAAATAAATGCATCTGAATGTTCCTCAAATGGGCTGGTTTTTGCCAGACTAGCTACATTGCAGAGACTGTTGTGGACTGCCCATGTGCAGACATGACGGGGTGAGCGGGTGTGTTGGTCAGCGCTTTGTCATGGCAGTGAGAAAGGACACAGTGGCTGATTTTCATGCCTTTATGGAGGAAGATAAGATCTGTGGATCAGATTATTTAACTATTGTCAGATCTCCCAAAATTAAGGAAATTGAGCCGATTTATCAGCGCACCCTTACAACTTCACACCTCCCTCATTTTTCCTCAACTTACAAAAAAAAAAGAAGATATATTAGGTAATATGTATATTTCTGGAAACTGCATCAGTCTGCATATCAAACTCAAAAGTAAAATAAATGCTCAAAAATACAATTAGAACAATGATTATGTTACATTATGTGGACCTGGAAACCACGGCAACTTCACTCAAAGTTGCAGTAACGTGAGAGTCTGATAGTGGGCCGTGTGTGGCTGCTGTCGCCATGGTGGGAAACATTCAGGACAGATCCTCCCTTTAGCGAGTCCGCGGCCAGGCAGTGAGAAAAAAATGCAAATGACTGCTGGTGCCAGAATCCCAGGCATCTCTCACTCCATCCGACAAAAGCCCCACGAATTAGCTCCGGCTCACCAGCCACAAAAAGATACCGATATATGCGATATTGTAGGCAAGCCCACATGTTGTAGCAAACTGCCCTGCTGAGTCCAGCCTGGATTTAATGTGAGCAAAGGTTCATCCTGGTTCCTGAGCATCTGGGAGCCTCTGGCTATAAACTTTCGCTCTCCTTTCATTGTCTGACACAGCAGCACATTGGCCTAATTCTGCAGATCCCCGTCATATATACTAAAACAGCCACTTGGAATTAATGTGCCACTAATTGCGAAGAATTTAGTCCGTGCGTGATTATGTGTCGGTTAAAGGCTACTAGAATGTGTGGGACTCTAACAGGTCAAGGAGAACAAATGTGTTCCCCGAGAGATGTCGGAAATATTTAAATTCTCGGGAACATACGGCGCGTGAAACGATACTTAAAAACAATAAGCCTCAGTATCGTCGAGGACAAAAAAAAAAAAGGAAGGTAAATCCTAAGTAGAAAGGATCAGTTCAAATCAGAAGCCAGTGAACAGAGGAGGATTTAGGTCTCTTTAGTTAGAGCGGGGCTTGTTGGGTCATGGGACAGAGCGGGCAGCGTTATTAACAGAGGTACCTAATGACGACGTACTGACCCATTTCTGACTAACGAGAATTAAAGAATTTTGGAGGGAAAAACAGTCACTAAGGCCACAGGAGAAAGGGAGAGAAGAAAGGGCTTAGAGAAAAAGAAAACCTCAGTCTAAATGTCCTATAGGTATGTAATGGTTTAAACACAATGAAGAACCTTTAAATAAACTGTGCTCTATTTTATTCAACAAGAAAGAAATGACGGCAGAAATATCAAGAACTCCACCAAAGAAAAATAAAGAGCTCAAAACAAAAAAACACGCGCTCACATACCACTTGGTCGTTAATTTGGTTGTCGGAGGCCAACAAACTCCATTCTATGTCCAGAGGTCCAGAGTCTGAGGAGGTCAGGGAGAACTGGCAGTCCAGCTTCACGCTCTGCCCGCTGGCCTTCTCCAGAGGCGCCGTCGGACTCGATGTGATCTCTAAAGCCGAGACCAGGCCTGGACAGAGAGGGATGAAGAGCGTCAGAGTCAGAGCTGTAACATGTCCAGCAATAAACTTAGCAATATTTCACCTAACATGTGAAATACTGGATACTCTCCTCCGCCTGGGATGAGTTTTATCTTATACCATAGTAGGGTTGTAGTGATGGAGGCTGCTTTACTCCATAAAACATTATATATCTCTGTATCATTGCAAACAGATGCCTTGTTGACATCAGCCTGATTTATTAAAGCTACTATAAACACAGTTTATGAGCCCTTCATGGTCATAATCAGTGGATCACTGGTCCACAGCACCGGAAAAAAAAGGACTCGGACCTAACTTTTAGGGTAAGATTTATTCATTACTATTCAGAGTAAAAGAAGGACGTTATTTAACAACGGAGTTGATAGTCCGGTACATTTGGTTCGATCGGGAACCAAAAGTTGCAACGTACTCCATTTTCTGCCAGTGAGGTTTGCCAAACAAACCAAACCCTTTGGGAAACCAGTTGTTTTAGTTTGGATTAATTATGGCTTCCCTTTCATTGTCACTGTAGAAAATGAAAGAATTACAAAGTTTTCCCCCCATTATTAAAGTCTATGCCCCCAAACCTTATCTGATTTGTACAAATGATAAACTGAAGTCAGTCAGCTGATGGATTTATAGGCAGAAGATGAGAGTTCCTCATTTTGATGCATACAAAAACAGATTTGTTTTTTGGAAAGAAGTTGACCTGCTGATAAGGGGAAAATGATCAAGTTCTCATCCCTGGCTGAGTAATAGGTACATCTCTGTAATTATATCCACCAGAATATAATTCAGAAAATAAATAACTACGCAGTAAAAAAAAAAAAAAAAACAGGAATAAACGATGACACAATGAGAAACTGGTTGGTTAAAAATGACAAGAAGCTGCTGATATTCTTCTCCAGATACAGAATGGGTTAAAATATCTCGTTCTATAGGAGATTTCAGCTGTGACAGAAACGCAGCCCATAGAGAATAGGGCTGTCACACGCTGTCATAATGTGTTAAGATCCGTTTGACAACCTCCCACATACTAATAAATAAATAGGGTCGGGGGGGATTTCTTTAAGTACAAACCTATAATAAAACCGTTCTGTTGATATGAAAAGCTCTCTGTGTAATAAAAAAATAAAAAAAAACATGGGATTTTCCTTTGGCTAGATCAGCGTTACATTTAGGTGCCTCCCCACTGATGGAAAGAGTCTACCGTCGTGTGAAAAGACAATCAGGGAAACAGGAAGAGGAAATTTTATATTCCTTTATGGGAATTATATCAGTTGCAGAAGGTCTCAAATGACAATATCATCATTTATCACAATAATTTCTGGGACAGTTTCTTCTTCTTTTATGCTTCTCATAAGCTTTTCATGTTTGCCTATGAAAAGGACGATCATGCTATTCATAGGCAAACAAATGCCACATGCTTTACATTACATTACATATAGAGATGCACGATCAGATATTAGTATCTGCATCAGATATTGTACATCGGGTATCGGTTATAATGTCCCCGATCCATAAGGGCAGATCTATTCAGTCCAGTTCTATGCTTCATGCTCTGAGCAACGCAACGCTTTATTGGTTATTTTACATTATATTTAGAATTCCTTGTTGCACTTTAGAAACCATTTGGAAGAAAGTTAGCTGCAGTTTATTTTTACACGTTTGAGACAGTCGATCTATTTTTTTTTCCTGTCAGTTTCTTTATTTTACACTGGCTCTTATACTCCTAATAATACTGACTGAATAAATTTGTGTTTCACCAAGTTTATGAAGTTATTGGTGTATTACAGTGTGCTTTACTGGTATAGAGTTATCAAACAAATTTGTAGTCCAGATCATTTATGTCTAAGTTTTAAAAAAATACATGTTTTAAATTAATTCAGCGTCGTTTTTCTGTACTGGATTGATACGGGTCGACACCAAACCTCAGTATCGTATTGGAAGTGAATAATGTGGATTAGTGCTCTACTATTTTTTATTTTACCACAGTCCTAGACTGTAAGTCAATCCATCATTCTTGATGAAGAAGCTGAAAGGATAAGGATCATTTTACTGATGAAAATTTGGGCTCACAGGAAACAGAGTAGCAGATTTATCTCTATCTGCTCCATTTCAACTCCAGAACCGTACCCACCCTCTGCGCATCGACACACAACTAAATGAGATGCACAACATGAAGCAATCCCAGTCACATCCACTAAAGCTGAATTTCAGAGCCTGTAAGCGTGTGACACGGTGGTTTCATTTTCCGACTGCCGGAGCTGCAGCTGGTCGTTTGAGCCCACAGATTCTGACAGACGCCCTTGACTGGGGAGTGATCCATCGCCTTCAGCGGGGGCTAGGGAATGGAGGAGTAAAATGGAGAAGAAAAAAACCCAAACAGATATGTGTCTATCAATGTCAAAACGGATATTCGGCTTGTCATCCTCATGAAGGAAAGCTGTGTCAATTCATCACGCGCTATGAGGAGCTGGGGCGTTATTCACAGTTGCTGCAAAGCAGAGAAGATTGTATTGTGAGGGAAGAAGAAGAACGCGTTCGGCTGGAACAGTTGACTATAGTGATTGATTTCTGGCAGGCAATAAAAGGCACAGTCTGATGTATCTGTTAAATCTATGACACCCCAGGTTCATAAACTATTTGTCTAGGTTGCAGCTCAGCTTCATTCAGAAACTAAAAACTGAAAAAGTCTGCAGCTTTGGAAAATCACACATCAAAAATCACGCTTTGCTAACTTAGGAACTCAAATAACTACATTACTTTGTAAAAGTATCTCTTAGTGTCCCTTAGAATTTTTTTTAATATTAAATCAAATGTGAGCAACAAGCACAAAGTACAATAGAAGATGAAGCAAGCCTTGTAGAATCACTGTCGCTGTAATTACTCTCAGGTAATTATCAACAGGTGGACGACTAATAATTAGATGACAATTCTAAAAAAAAAAAAAATTTCTCACAACAAATGCTACTGAAGTTTACTCAAGCATCACTCACAAGTATACGCACGTCAAGAAAATGTAAAAAATACTAAAAAAAAAGAAAAAAAGAACATATTTAATTCCAAGAAAGTTTGTAATCTGCCGTCTTTAAAAACCACCAACAATAACAAAGCAACTACAGAAATCCAAACAAAACCATGACCGTCTTTAATCATCTAACCTACCACTGGGATCTTCTGGTAAAAACAGCAGCCATAATCAAACCTGTTGACATGCAAACAGAAAGTAGTTCAGGGTGTTAATCAGCAACTATCAGCAGCACTTTCTCTGTACCGTGTGAACCCTGCAGTATGTTCCTCAGACTGAGGCATAAACGATAAATGAAGTATGCAGCGGTGTGAGGCTGCTACATGTAATCATTAGTTTATTTAGGGTGAAAGCGATCACTACTTAGAGTAATGGCACCGGGGCAAAAGTAAACTGGCCTTCTAGCTTTAAGTGAATATAATGGATTGATAAGGGAGGCCATCATCTCAGTCCAAGGAAAACAAGGAAATGAAATGAAAAATGGATTGCTGGCAAACGCAGCCATGCACGCAAAGCAGACACTCATTTATTTCCGTGAGCCTGGTGTCTGTAGTTAAATTAAGAGGCATGCCAGTGTGTGTGTGTGTTTGTGCGTCTTTACTCTGCAGAGCAGGAGCCGGGCGGGCGGTGAGGTTGCAGGGCAGCGGGGGACGAGCCGCGTTGCCTAATTAAAAAGTTTGTTATAATAACTAATCCCATCTGGCTGGGTTTCTGCGAGTCGCCCACTGCCTCCAATCTCCATCCTACCGTGACGCAGCTCACCCAGCGCGATTACTGGGAGATCTGGAGTAAGCTCGAGGAATTCGGGGTCGGGCGGGTTGAGGGGCGGGTGTCAGCATTGCTCCAGTCTGCGCTCACTCAATCAGTGGCCTCTTCATCCCCTTCCTGCCAGTCCTCCTCCTCTTTAACACAATCGTGATTGTGGAGTGCGAGAGTCCCCTGGCCTCCGACTCTCCGCGGGCCTGCTGATTGTAACCCCGCCGCCCACCCCATCCACCTTTTTGTCGGCATACAATGGGGCGAGAAGCCCGTCTCCTGGCAACCGATCCCTCGGAGAAGGTTGCTGTGGCGCTGGAGGGGCGGCGTGACGCAGGGAGGGAAAGACAGAGGCAGGCGGCGAAGGAGTTGAGAAGCAACAGAGAGAAGTTAAGTAACTGATGAAAAGGCTCTGCAAGCGAACGTTACGTGTGTGACACACACATAGGGTGTGTGTGACGATACCAAATGTTGCTGGACGATAAGTTGCCCCAGAAATTTTTGCCGTAAGTTATAATACTGTCATTTTTAGTAAACTTTCAACTAATATCAGAATAATAACGGTATATTAGTGCAAGTACACTCTCAAAGACGTAAAAAAAATCTTTCATTTCTAAAAAAAAACAAAACAAAAAAAACATTTAACAGTGCAAGCGGAAAACATTTTAAATATCCAAAATAAATTAACAAAACAACCGAAACGGAATATGAAGAGCAAAAATTGAAATGATCGCACTTATTTCAATGTCTGTTGAGACAGGCACACAGTTACTTTTGTTTAAAACAGTTTCTCATTGGTCTGAGTAACATGGTTAGTATTGCACAATATCAGCATCAGTCTTTTCTACAAATGTCCTGTTTTAATGTAGTTGTGGTAATTCTAAACATCCCCCAGTCAGTTTGTTTTTACAGAGCAGGTTTGTTTCCATGCGCGGATCGTAGCTCCAGTTGAGTCGCAGCTGCTTTCCAGAGGTAATGATGAAAACCTACAGATGAGATGAGATGCTGAGATAACTGGCCTGCATTTCTCATCTGTCTTTCAGTACTTGAAAGTAGCTCAGTTTTTCCACTGATGTGTACACGGATTGCAAAGGTCGATTTCATCAGATGCAGATGAAGCCAGGAGTTTACAGACGGCAAATAAAAATACCTTTTCTTCTCCCTCGCTGTCTGAAGTTAAATCAGACCAAGTTTCTCTTGCTTTAGGTCAGTTGGAATTACCAACATTATTTCTATTAGCTAAATGCCACAATAATGAGAGAGAGAGAGAGAGAGAATATATCAGATTTGTTTCCTAATGTTTTCAAATTCATAATTTTACATATGTTTTCCCCAGTATTTGATAGCATTACAGATTCTCTCTAGGAATGAGATCAGAACATTGTGGAGGCCACACCAAAACATTGACTTTGCTGTCCATAGACAACTTTGGCTGTATGCTTGGGGTCATTGGAAGACCCATCTGAGCCCAGCCTTCAACTTCCTGGCTGATGTCTTTCGATATTATTTCCTCATGACCAGATCTATTTTATCAAGTCCATCAGTTCCTCCTGCTGCTGCGAAACAGCCCAGGAAGATGATACTGTAATCCCCATACTTCATGGTTCGGATGGTGTGAGAATCCCAGTTTTTCCTCCAAATGTAGCAATGCCAGTTTGTTACGGCTAAACAACCCCACTTTAGTTTCGTTACACATCTCCAGCATGTCTCCAAAAGTGAAGGTTTTTGTCCTTGTGTGCATTTTTAAATGGCAATTTTGCTACTTTTTGTTTGTTTTGGAGTCATGACTGATACAGAGCACATTCTCTGTGGACAATGACATTATCTTTTTTGTTTCATCACAAAAAAGATTAAACAAAAAGGTCTTTGGCTTCTGTTTTATTTTATTATATATATATATAGTTATTCAGCATGTGTAAATTTCTGGTTTCAACCATCAGTCTTAACTTTAAATTTTCCACATACAAAGCAAAGTCGTGTGCTTCAAGGAGTGGCTTCAGCTTGTACTATTAATAAGCCTTGCAGTTTGACAAGCCGACCTCTGTTAACCCAACGCCCAAGACCCTCGAAGCCCTGGCAGAGACCATGGTGGATGATAAGCTTCTCCTGAAGCTCAGAAAACCAACTCTTACCACCAGGAGATAAAGCCAGCAGCTATTTCAGGCTCACAAGGCAACAACAGTGACAGAAGAAGCTTGGCTAAGTGAAAGAGGTGAATTACACTGCGCTGGGATTTACTTCTATTTACCTTCCTCATGCTTTGCATCGCCTTAATCCTGTTAAAACTACGCATTTGGTCTACAGCGTGCTTCAGAGCCTCTGACAGCTTTAGTTCACAATCAGTCAACTTTGAAGTATTGCAGCCAATCAGCTGAAAATAGGGAAATGTATTATGACTGTAATGGAGGAGATGGTTCCAAGTAAAGAGACAGGCACACATTGAGGGCCATCTTTTATTTATTATCCAGTGAGAACAATATTCTTTTTAGGGTCTCCAACAAGTTTCACCAATTCAAATCTAAGACGTTTCAGGACCGTTTTAAGACATTTATGGGTGAAATTTAAGGTTTGCATCGCAACAAAAGTATATATTTTAAGTTTGTGTCGTTGTAAATGTTATTCTTAGATCAGTGCTGATGGTGAGACTGAAACATTTGCAAGACAAAAAAGTTCAGAGAGAAAGAAAATGCATAGAATGTAAGTGACTAGATAGTCCTATCATGACAAAATTCAAAATGTAATGTGTGTTTAACGTATTTAAGGCCAAACTACATTTTTGAAGTTAATTTAGGTCATTTTAAGGAATGTGTGAACCCCCTGTCTTGAGTCTATAAAACAAAAATCCTGAATAAATCTTGAAAAATAAAGTGCAGAGGAGAAACAATAACTAAGTTGAAACATAAACCACAGTGACAGAGTTTTGGATGCGCGACTCACATTTTTCTGGATCTGCAGCGATGTTGGAATGAACATTAGTGATTTATTACAGCAACCCTGCAGTCCGTGGGGCTGTGGAACGAGCAAATAACCCAGCGCAGCCAAACTCCAAATCAAACCTGGGCGAGCCAATCCCTCTCACCAACGCTGAGGCACATCAATTATTTCCGGCACAACAAAGGCTATCTCCTTAGCTCCATTGCCGGTGCGAAAGAGCGCTCTGAACGGCAGCCACGGCGCTCCCGCTGGAACCGTTCGATTTGAACGGGGTGGGTGCCCAGAGAGGGAGCTTGGCTGCCGTTTATTTAATGTAGCAGAGAGCTGGGACTGTTGAACCATACTGATTGCGTTATAATGCAGCCTGAAAGCTCCACTTGCCACACAGAGCAGCCATCAATCCCCCAGTGCCGAGGAGCTAAAGGCTGTTTTGACATAATTGAACATTAAATGGGAATGATGAATGACTGGCACTTTACACCGTTGCCTGAGTGTTTGACAGCTTTTAGTGCAGCCCCCCAGAGGATGTGGTTATTGCATGTCTGCAACATCCAATTTGAATTCGTAAACATCAATTCTAGCAGTAAAGCTAATGTCATTACTTAAAGGCTAATGAAATGCCTTGCTTACCAGAAAACCCTTCTACTCGGGTAGAAAGAAAGAAAGAAAGCCACTATGAGATACATTTTAGTTCATCTGGAATCCTGCCATACCAGTAGAAACATTTTTTAAAGTCATTAAACAACTGTGGGAATACAGCGAGGGAAGTAGAGGCAGAGGGAAGCGCAGTTATTTCATAATGAGTGATTCAGTTTTAATTACTGACCTCAGAGCTGACACGCCAAGCTACATTAAAAAAATAGAGCAGAATTTAATCAGTTATGGATTGCTTTAAAGATTCACAAACCAATAAAAGTTAAAGAAACGGGTGCAGGGTGTAAGTTTCATGCTTTTTTTAGGCATGAGGACATGATCCTGAAATCATAGGCGTCGGGACGGGGGGCCCAGGGGGCCATTGGCCCCCCACTTTACGGCCCTGCCCTGATTTATTTTTTTGTTTTGATTTTGGTTTTTTGTTGTTGTTGTTGTTGTCCAAAAGCCAAACAGCCATCACTGGCCATAAGTATCAATGGCCATTGATGGTTTTCAGGTCTCTGTTAGCTGTTGAAATTCATTTTTGTTTGTTAAATAACAAGCACATTAAAGTTTATTCATGGTGTTTCTCATGTTGGTTGTAATGCAAAAATATTGTCATCAGTCCGGCTGGTTATCTGTCCCACTCAGACATCTCTTTCTCACACAATTTGTGGAACAGCAAATAAAATCTGCGCTGCCTTTTGGTTTTAGACCCACAGCATCCAGATAGCGCTGCTGCGCCGTAACGTGATGATGCGCTGGAACCATTAGGTTGTCCTGCTGCTCTAAATTGGCATTGCTGGAGGATATTTGACATCTGTTTCATTATATTAGTAATCTTCCAAATATTTGACCAGTCGCCATTTTTGTCATATCTATCCATCTTCAACATTATTGTGCATATTTTGCACTTGCAATAAATCGGTGAGCACAGGGCGCCCACGGTTGTACGGCTGTATGCACTGTGCGGACCTTGAGATTTTCCTTTAAGTAAAAAATAGAGAAAACATAATTTTTTGGATCTTTTTTATTATCTAAACATCTTTAAAATTGCAGAGGTAAAAAAATATCTTTTGTGTCAAAACATCATGTACATGTTGGTCAGTTTACTTTTGTTTATTTGGCGGCTTGGCGCTTTTTCGGTGAGCTAAAAATTCTGATTATTTTCCACCAAATCTTTATGACCGCAGCACATTTAATAGCCAGCAATCAGTAAATCAGCAGCCAGATCGCAGCGTATGGTAGACCCGACAACTTTGTCCTGCAGGTGAGGGGAGATCACTTTAGGACAAATTGCGACAAACCAAGAGTTGATTGACAGGCGCCATCATGACACCTGAACAAGAGCCCTGACATTTAAAATGACAAAACACTTCATGTCCTCCCCCTCCTCAAAAATGAATCTGGCACTGTTGCCTGAAATCCCACACTAAGTCTTGGGTACAATTAAGCAAACTTTAGGTCCAACTAACAAGAAATGAGAAATACTTTAATTGGAATGCTGATGTCATCTTAGCTTTTACTCTTCGTATTCTTTGTTGATTAAATTACTGTGAAGGATAGAGGCTGACTTATTGTAGCACAGGCTGGACATAGTGTAGCCTAAACACTGGCAGGCTTTAAAGTTGTAATCCCAGCCTTTGACGGAACTGAGAATGATGGGGAAAAACTTTCAGTTTCTGAAAGAGGAAATATTTCAACCAGCGGTTTAAAGATATCCGTTTTTATGTTATGTTTTGGGTCTGCATTCTGTGTAATTAGAGAAAAACATAAGTCACAGGAACTTGACTGTGGGGAAAAAAGTGACTTTGTCCAGAAAATACAGTAAATGGCGGTCTTGGAAAATGGGAATAAAATAGTGATATTTATTTTGTCAGTAAAACACCACTACACCCAAACTCTGCCAGGTTTTGACGAATCCCCATCTCACCACTGTCCCCACCAACATCCCTAAAACAAACACCAAGCTTCTCTAAAGCCTTTTTAACAGTTTGATAACAATTCTACATCTCAAATGTGAGCTAACTTACATAAAAAGCTCCTTTTCCTCCAGGAATCTGCTGAAGCCAATGACCAGAGCTGGGGACAATGCGAGGGCTGGCTCTGCCACAGAGCTGATAGGCAAGGCGCCAGAGCCGTTAGCAGCTCCCAGATAACACGCTGATATCATCCTCAGGGGAAACAATGCTAAATGTGCCAATATTATCATATCAGGAGGAGGAAATAATTAAAATAGGACAAACTGTACATACTGAATGGGAGGTGTGTGAGCGAGACAGCAGAATGTCATGTTTCCATACACGCCAATGAAGATGTCACACAGAAACGGTTTTGGTCATGATAACGGGGGAATTAGAAACGAAAAACAGGCAGGAAATGCTAAAGCAGAATGAAAGGCTGGAGAAACGGTGCAAATGAGACAGCAGGTGATTTGTTTGTGATCTTAAAAGAAGAGATACACCGATCCGATATTAATATCTTTATCGGAACCGATACTGAAAAAAAAGTTCTACATCAGGTACCAGTGAGCATGTGCCCGATTCATAAAACCGCAGATATCTGTATCATAAATAAGTAAAAAATAATATCTAAATAGTCATGTTTTGAAAAAACAACCACTAAGCACGAATTAGACATACTTTTCATAAAGCCCACATTTATGTATTAAAATATATTTTTTAATTGGTCTGAGGTAATATTTTCATGTTTTCATTCGCTGTAAGCCGAAAATCGCATTCATAAACAGAAACAAAGGCTTTAAAACATCAGTGTGTGCGTTTGCTTAGTGAAATAAATGAACTTTTCAATAATAATAATCTAATGTATTAAATATGGCTGTAAAACAACTTGAATATTTCTGAAACTAACCAATCTGCAGCCATGAAAATGGAGAAAGAAGAATAAAATGGGGCTAAGAACACTTCAACCCAAACCGTTCATACTGTTGCCCTTTCATTAAATACCACACAGGGATTTAGTGAGCCTGTTAGACAAACAATGTCTAATAAATGCAGGTATTTGTCTTGTGAGCTTCCAGCAGTTTACTGTGAAGCAAAGAAGAAATGGAAACCACATGTCTCAGTGGGGTATAACAAAGGGGCGTCTCTGTTGCAACAAGGCAGCAATGTTGAAGCCTAGCCTATCTCCCCCCACCCCCAAACCAACCAACCCCTAAAACAAATAAAGCATCTGGATACAACCCAGACTCCCATCGGCGCCCCAGCCTTTGTGTGAGCCCCGGGGCAGAAAGCCAACCGTGATCCGGAGGCAACTTCACTGATCAAACACTCAAACGCACCGCAGCTACTTCATTCACACTCCTGGGTGTGTGGAATCCTGAAAAACTATTCTGAAAATGGTCAACAATTAGGCACAAATGTCATAGTAGAAGGTTTCTCCTTAAATAAGAGACAGTAAATTAAAGACTATTCTTGACGGGATGTCAACAGGAGAGCAGGTTCATCTTTTCAGTTTGGTAAGGCTTAAATATTTGACTGAAGTGTGTATATTGAAAGCTGTGAGAATGAACAGACTCTGGTCTGACTTGCTTTTCTCTGCGATAAGAAAATACTTCCTCATACCAGCTGAAACAAATCGCAGAACTTCTCTGCCAGGCTGATCTGCTCAACGCAGAGCGCTCATTTAGCTGCAAACATGCCTGAGATATCACAGAGACATGAAGACTGAGAGTTCACCGCCAGACCACTAAACGGATTAAGCTGCCAGTTGCAGCGCAGATTCAAGTGAACGCTCGGGCAGAAAGGGCTCCAGCTGAATTCCTGGGTTCCTCCCTTGTTCTTCCAGGCATCCATTCTCTGACCATTACTAAAGCCGCCGCATGACCGCATTCCCTTCCACATTGTTCCCTCCACTGATTCAGAAAAGAAAACATTTTGTAAAAACCACAAACATCAATATGTCTACTTGGATTTTCAGTAGCAAGTCGGCACAAAACAGCACAGTTATAAAGTGGGAGGAAGATGATTGAAGGTTTTCTACGCGATTTTTTAGAAATAGAACGTGTTGCATGCATGTTTATTAAGATAGCCTTTACTTTAATGCTAACAAATTGATACTTCACTTCAATAATGTCTGTGACCTTCTTGGACGCTGGTCAGAGTAGATTGGAAGATAAAAGATCAGGATGTCCTGATCAGCTATTGATATCGGAGATTGGTCCGGTATCAGCTAAAGAAAAAAAAAAAACAAAAAAAGGAATATATCGGCCTGTATCTACAATCTTAGATATAAGCATGCTGATAGAAATACTCCGCTCCAGCATTTAGTCCACCCCGGCATTTCTATCCGCAACACTCGTATCCCGGGTCACTGGTTAATAAGTAATGGGTCACTTCTCATACTTATTGTTTTTGACTATTCTGCTCTGTTTGAATAACAGTTTCTAACATTGCACATTACAAAATAAGTACAAAAATGCTTTGTGGTAAAATTGTATAGGGTCAATATCGATATCGGTCAGATTTTGCTGGTTGATGAATTGTTTTTATGAAGTTTATTTATGTGTTGGGTTGAGATAGTTACAGCCCAGACCTGAATCCAAAACTTAAAAATAAATCTTTACAGAGACTCTCCATCTAATCTGACTTTGCTGGAGCTTCATTACGCGCTCTGTTGTGTTGATACATCAAAATATCCCAGTAAAAAAAAAAAAAACATTAGATTGGAATTTGCAAAAATACAGAAATGTTCAAAAGGTTTTCATGCCTTTGCAAGGCACTGTACGTTTCATTCACAGCGTTCCTTAAAGCTATTTATGTTAATGAAGCGTTAAAGTGATTTGAAGAACTTAATAACTTGAAAAGGTCAACTCTATTAAGACATTACCAATGCTTATGCTACATTTGCATAGTAACCCACTTTCCATAGTGCAGAGACAAATATGGCTATCGGCCGAACTGGCCAGCAGGCAGACAATGACTCTGCTTTGCTCATGCCATTTTCTCTAGGTTCCAAGCTAAAATTAGACTCTCTGCCCTTAAGGACATTGCATAAAGGCAGACCTCTGGACACTGGAGGAATAAAGTCCTCTGTATGTTTTACTCCCAGAGCGTGCCATCAATAGTTGCCAACCAGTTGAACGTTGTGCATTTCATCAAACAAAATGTGGTCAAATTTTGCCTCGAGCAAAACTGAAACGTTGCCAAAGCACTTTGGAATAACCGCCGAAGAGTCAATATCTTTTTAAATGCATTTAAAACAAAAAAAATCGGCAGCAGTCAGAGGAGTCTGAATGAGGAGTTTGTGGAAGAGTAACAACACAGAGCACGCCGTCCTGTCCTCCCAGACTCTACAGCAGGACATCAAGATAAGGCCGTTGTTAGAAGATAACAGCATGGGTAATCCGCCTCCTCCTCTCTTTGTAAACCGAGCCAGCGCTGAAACGGGCCAGATATTTATTTTCAAGGCTGCAGTTTCTTCTTCTCTCAAAGCCTGGCGAATCCAGGTGGAGTAAAACGCACCTCTGTGGCGAAGCCCCGTGGAAAAGCAACAGGGCAAAAAGCTTGTCAGTTGTTGTTACAGCTTAAGCAAGACTGCTGGGGGGTTTTTATTCACGCCTCAACAGGAGGAGGGAGCTCCGAACACCAGGGCTTGTCGACATCCAACTCTGACAAGACGCAATTGGGAATGTTAAAAATAACTCCACTGCACGAGCGGAGTCATCCCGCACGATGGTGATGCCACAATTTGTGTCCTGACTAAACCAGGAGGGATATTTTTTTCTCCCTGTGACAAGTTTTCAAACTTTTCATGAGAGAGGGCGATTTTTGTTTCAGTTTTCTGCACCCATTGCCACAAACAGTTAACAAATGCTTCTTAGAAAAAGAAAAAAAAAAGTTAGCACAATGCAACTCTGGATTCCAGTATCTGGAAAAACAGAAAAAAAGTGGTTGCATTATTTTGCAACCAGAGAGAACCTAATTTATAAGCATTTCTCTCAATGCTTTCCCTCTTCTGACGATGATGTTTAATAAATAAATCAAACCTGAAATCTCTGCCCAATTGTCCCTAAATATTTGTGTAATTCTCACTGGGTGTTATTCACTCAGTGCCTTTTAAGAAGGAATCAAATCAGGAAGTGCTGCTCGTTTTAGATTCCTCACAAACTGATTTGGATTTAAGCATAGTTACCGTGGTAACAGCTGGTAGTGTTTAATGTTACAGGAAAAAAAAGCCTCCACTGGGATTCTTCAGATCAAAGTTTATTCTGGCATTAGAAGGGTCCAGATAACATCCAAACTTAAATCCAATTAGCAATCGGCTGCAAAACTTTAGCAAACTAGTAAGTTGTATCTACCTTGGTCCAAAACGGAACGAGTCCCACTAAAAACGAACAGACCACATGCAGTCAAAAGGAAAATAGCACCTAGAAAAGCTTCTGCAAGGTCATCCGAGTGCTGAGGGTGTTGCACCTGAAGTAAAGTGCTTTTGCCTGAAACCTTCTGTTCAAACCGCCAACTCCCTGATGACTCTAATGACATCTAAAAAGGTCTGACCGACAGTAGCCAAACGCTGCTTATAGCACATCTCGGATCAGTCGGACAACAAGATAATCTCTCTGAGGCGCAACGCTGTGGCTTTTCACCTACTGATATGTTGGGTTTGACATAGAAATTAACCAAAGAGAAATATCAGCCAAATACTTTACAAACAATTGTAAAGATTAAAAAGAAATGATATAGATTAGACCAATATCCAGGAACTTGACGTACTGCTTCAGCTGCTGCCAGAAAACTGCTTTTGGCCAAATGTCAGACAACAAAAAAAGAGGATCTTCTTATATTCTCCAAGGTCATTCACTGACAGCTGGAGCGCTGAGGTGTGTTATGGCTCGAGCCGTCGCAGATGAATAATTTCTTAACGCTCATCTGTCTCAGAGCGATTAAATGTGAAGGCAATGCCCTCGCACACCTTATAAAAGAAAGCTGCGTCGCTGGAAGCGGCTCGGTGACTGGGCGGTAGATTTACTATTTTTCTAATTATTGGCACTTTGGAGAAAGCCAGTCATCCAACAAAGCTGTGTGTGTGTGTGTGTGTGTGTGTATGTATGCATGTGTGTGCCTATGAATTATACATGGGCTCTATTAAGACACTTAACAGCTGCTTCTTGGAGAACTCAGCGGCGGCAGCAGCAGCTCTGCTGCCTGTCTGTGGGTCTACTTATTCAAACGTGAACACTTGTCCATCAGGCATTACATTATGGAGACCCGGATTGGTTTGTGGCTACAAAGCAGACAGACTCTACTGCGTCTTTCAATCACACACAGAAGAAGCTTTTTGAACTGAACCACACAGAGCCGCTGGCACTCAATGAAACCTGAAGCCACTCACCAATACTCCTTTCCTCAGACTACTTTTGATAGCTATATTGACCACTGTCAAATTCCTAAATTCATAGGTTTTGACAGAGCATGCACTCTGGCCCATAGAAATCATGATCCAAAACTCCTGGTACAAACTAAAACCTGAATTTAGTTAAAGAAATGCAACCAGTCTTAAATTTTCAACTATGACGACCAGGTAATAATAGCAAAGTAAACCCATGCCATCAATGTAAATGTAGCTGGAATTTAAAATAAATGCAGCTGAAGAACACAGTGGTATCAGCAGGGTCAAAAGAGGGTTGCCTATCTCTCAAAATTAAGGAAATTGGGGCCGATTAATTGGGTGCACCCCAACTTTTGATCTGGATGTCAAAGCAGAATCTGGGTGCCATAAAAATGCTTTGGCAGCAACCTTTAAAACCAGTTTCAGGTCTCTGCCTGAAAAGAAGAAATAAGCTCTGAATCTGAAGTATGTGTGTACAGCCCAAAAGAGCAAATGCATCAACTCTGAAGACTAAATATTCACTTCACGTTCCAGTGGTCATAATCAGGGTTTCCCTCAGTGTATTAACCCTGGCAGTTTATTTGCACTCCCATCAGGCTATGCGTTGTTTGTTTACTTTAAATAGTTTTTCTTTTTTTATACACCAGTAACAGTGACAGTAAAGACCAGCTAAGCTAGGTTTATAGTTAACACACTGCACCGGGTGCAAGAGGGTGCGCACCAATAGGGATACTCCTGCAACCGGCCTTTGGTCTCACACACCATCATTTCCAAATTAAGACGTCTGCTCGTGCACTCTGAATTTTTTTAGCTTTTAACATGTTTTTAATGCATAAACATGGTGGGCCGTTGGTGGACTGACCTGTCGCCCCTAACACCGGCCATTGCAGGTTTTCTGGGGGAAAACCCAGACTGCTGCAAATCCATCTTCTGATAACATAAAGGAGACACAATGGCTCACTTTTGGTCACCTCGGTAACCAGAAAATGTCAACACTGCTTTAACTACTAGGGTGAAAATAATTCATTCTAGAAAGTTGCAATGTTACCTAGAATGTCGTGGTCACATTTTTCAATCACAAATACCACAATGTTTCTTCTACTCTAGGCTCACATTTACAAAAAGAATTAAAAACATTTTAACTACTTTCTAACCAACACCGACCCTTGAGGTATTCTGAAAACGTTAACTGTTCAAAACAAGACAGATGTGCTACATGTAACAGAAATAAGAACATATTAATAGTATTTCATCTTGTTGCAGGTAAAGGCTTCAGTTCAGCACTGATTTTGTTATAAAGGCAACAAATGACGGGGTTACATGGTCATGGCCACTGGTTATATTTTTTCCCATTGCATACGAGTATAGTGACAAATTCATTCATAAGATCAGTGATTAATCAATTTTTTATTGTTCCTAATATAATTCAGACTACATTAGAAAACATTTTGCACATAAACTATTAAATCTAATTTTAAAACCAATTTATGTGTAAATATTTTGTAAGAAAACAGTAAGTTTACATTAGCAGGCATCATTTACAGCAAACATTAATTTAATGTGGATAATATAATGTCCATTCTTGCAATACATCTAAAAATGCCATGTAAAAACAAATCAATAAAGAATTTACACACATGCGCACACACACGCACACACACGCACACACTTCTTGTATTCCTTCTTCAGCATGCCTGCAGTTAACTATATGTAATGTTTTTCAATGAGCTGAAGTGCTAAAAATGGCTACTTCAACAGCTGCTTCACCCCCACCTGCTATTCCCTCCAATTCACCTCACCTTCTGCTCATTCTGCTGGAGGACAGAACAGAACCCTGCCCTGCGCCACTCAGCTCCGAGTAAACCCATTCTGTGACAGCAGCTGATAAAATGTGATACACACCATAAATTACACAATGCTAACCTCTTGAAAAACTATGCTTTTTGGAAGTTGGAGCAAAGAAAATAATTAAAAAGAAAACACAGCGTTACGATAAATTGCGGAGCCTGTTTTTCTTGATAAAGGGAATTTTTTTTTCTTTCTATCACCCGCTCTCCACGACGCTGTGCAGAAAAACACTCCACAACAGATAATTTACCAGAGGCTGAGGGATTGTGGAGAGCTGAGCTGACACCTACCCAGCAGGTATGCAGAGAGGAAGCAGCACACCAGCAACTGCAGCTGCAGCACCCTGAGGGGCTGCCAGCCACACTGAGCATCTTCACACCGAGACGCCTAGCCCAGAGAACTGAAGACATGAGGATAGTTCAGGTTCGGTACGAGGTTAGGGAGTTTCTACACATCCATGTAGTTACGCTCACATCTTGTCAAACACTGTTTCAGATTGATTTCAACTTCCCTAAAGGATTTTTCTTTTCTTTTTTTTTTGGTTTCTGAACTTCAAATCTAGTCTGAACTCTCGTTTTCACTCTAGTCTGAGGTTTTGATGTCATCATGAATTTTGAAGCAAGCAGAAGCCATTGGTTACGTGAGCGAGTTGTCATGTCAACTACTATTCATGATTCACATTGCAACCAGGGCTTATCATCACCAACTAAAACCTGTTACAACATCAAAGTGCATTTATGAACACAGTCGCGAAAGCTGCTTAAAGCCCCACCCATGCTCAGCTTATGAGCGTCATTAAAGCACAGGGAAATAACTAGCTGCTTCCAATAGCTGTAAATGTTTACTTTCTGTCTGCAGGTCTAAACCCAGAGACCTGGTTCTGTCTGTGCACTCTGACACTGAAGATGACATCAGAGGGATACAAAACGGTCATAGATTATTGACTAAAACAAACAAAAATGTCAATAAAAGTTCATCTGACTGTGGAGTGTTTTCATGCCTGATAGTTCTGTAGACTCGGTTTGATTGGAGACCAAAACTGGAACATGTTATATTTTCAGCCAGTTTGGTTTGCTGCGTCAAACGATCCAAACCCTTTGAACAACTTGTTCCCCTCCCCGCCTGCGGTGGCGCTGCATCAAGATCCACTGAAGGAAATGACACGCAAACCCCCAAAGTCGACATGAGCGCACAAAATGTAAACAAAAATAGAGTTGTGTCGGATTTTAGTGGGAGTAGGATTTCTCTTTTTTAAGACCATGAGTCATTTCTCCAGCCAACGCTAGACCTTTGCGTTTGTTTTGGTAGAATGCCCTGTCCCACTTCCTGCTTTTGGAGAAGTCTCCGGTCTGCTTGGCATTCACATGTGCATTCAAACCGCACCAGAGTTCACTTCAACCAAAGTGAGATCTAGGTTTGAAGGTGGACCAGAGTTTCCTCCTTTGGTTCGCATCAGAGTTCGATTGCGCGTTCCTAGCTGCACTCAGAGCTGGTAGTAGCTCAACTCAGGAGGTTTTGCCGTTGGAAAAAATCCCTTGATTTAGACGACTGCATAAATGTGGAAAGACTGACACTTGCTTTAATTGAATCTGCAAAATAAAACAGTCTTAAATCAACAGTAGAGAACATTGTCTCTGTTAAAAACTGATTAAAATGATTGACTGCTCACAGCTGTTGTGCTTGAAAGAATATTTTGGATGGTTTTGCAGATAAAGTAAAACTGGTCAAACATCACAAACACTGAAGATAGAAAATCAGTCATAAATCTCTCATCAGTGGATCTCTGAGATACACAACCATGCATTTTGATGAGTTCTTAAAGGATATTAGACGGAAAATATGCAATATGCCATACTGCTAGTGAATGTCACAACAAGATTTGTGGTAAATAAGTAACCACTTAAATCTGCTTCGGGAGACACAAACCCAAGAGAGAGAGTAACATCACGTGTATAATTACACAATATTTACAGGAATCCAAGAACTTCATCATATCAATACTGCAATGATGATAAACTTTCCATATACAAGTAAAGNTAAATAAGTAAAAAATAATATCTAAATAGTCATGTTTTGAAAAAACAACCACTAAGCACGAATTAGACATACTTTTCATAAAGCCCACATTTATGTATTAAAATGTTTTTCTTAATTGGTCTGAGGTAATATTTTCATGTTTTCATTCGCTGTAAGCCGAAAATCGCATTCATAAACAGAAACAAAGGCTTTAAAACATCAGTGTGTGCGTTTGCTTAGTGAAATAAATGAACTTTTCAATAATAATAATCTAATGTATTAAATATGGCTGTAAAACAACTTGAATATTTCTGAAACTAACCAATCTGCAGCCATGAAAGTGGAGAAAGAAGAATAAAATGGGGCTAAGAACACTTCAACCCAAACCGTTCATACTGTTGCCCTTTCATTAAATACCACACAGGGATTTAGTGAGCCTGTTAGACAAACAATGTCTAATAAATGCAGGTATTTGTCTTGTGAGCTTCCAGCAGTTTACTGTGAAGCAAAGAAGAAATGGAAACCACATGTCTCAGTGGGGTATAACAAAGGGGCGTCTCTGTTGCAACAAGGCAGCAATGTTGAAGCCTAGCCTATCTCCCCCCACCCCAAACCAACCAACCCCTAAAACAAATAAAGCATCTGGATACAACCCAGACTCCCATCGGCGCCCCAGCCTTTGTGTGAGCCCAGCGGCAGAAAGCCAACCGTGATCCGGAGGCAACTTCACTGATCAAACACTCAAACGCACCGCAGCTACTTCATTCACACTCCTGGGTGTGTGGAATCCTGAAAAACTATTCTGAAAATGGTCAACAATTAGGCACAAATGTCATAGTAGAAGGTTTCTCCTTAAATAAGAGACAGTAAATTAAAGACTATTCTTGACGGGATGTCAACAGGAGAGCAGGTTCATCTTTTCAGTTTGGTAAGGCTTAAATATTTGACTGAACTGTGTATATTGAAAGCTGTGAGAATGAACAGACTCTGGTCTGACTTGCTTTTCTCTGCGATAAGAAAATACTTCCTCATACCAGCTGAAACAAATCGCAGAACTTCTCTGCCAGGCTGATCTGCTCAACGGAGAGCGCTCATTTAGCTGCAAACATGCCTGAGATATCACAGAGACATGAAGACTGAGAGTTCACCGCCAGACCACTAAACGGATTAAGCTGCCAGTTGCAGCGCAGATTCAAGTGAACGCTCGGGCAGAAAGGGCTCCAGCTGAATTCCTGGGTTCCTCCCTTGTTCTTCCAGGCATCCATTCTCTGACCATTACTAAAGCCGCCGCATGACCGCATTCCCTTCCACATTGTTCCCTCCACTGAATCAGAAAAGAAAACATTTTGTAAAAACCACAAACATCAATATGTCTACTTGGATTTTCAGTAGCAAGTCGGCACAAAACAGCACAGTTATAAAGTGGGAGGAAGATGATTGAAGGTTTTCTACGCGATTTTTTAGAAATAGAACGTGTTGCATGCATGTTTATTAAGATAGCCTTTACTTTAATGCTAACAAATTGATACTTCACTTCAATAATGTCTGTGACCTTCTTGGACGCTGGTCAGAGTAGATTGGAAGATAAAAGATCAGGATGTCCTGATCAGCTATTGATATCGGAGATTGGTCCGGTATCAGCTAAAGAAAAAAAAAAAACAAAAAAAGGAATATATCGGCCTGTATCTACAATCTTAGATATAAGCATGCTGATAGAAATACTCCGCTCCAGCATTTAGTCCACCCCGGCATTTCTATCCGCAACACTCGTATCCCGGGTCACTGGTTAATAAGTAATGGGTCACTTCTCATACTTATTGTTTTTGACTATTCTGCTCTGTTTGAATAACAGTTTCTAACATTGCACATTACAAAATGAGTACAAAAATGCTTTGTGGTAAAATTGTATAGGGTCAATATCGATATCGGTCAGATTTTGCTGGTTGATGAATTGTTTTTATGAAGTTTATTTATGTGTTGGGTTGAGATAGTTACAGCCCAGACCTGAATCCAAAACTTAAAAATAAATCTTTACAGAGACTCTCCATCTAATCTGACTTTGCTGGAGCTTCATTACGCGCTCTGTTGTGTTGATACATCAAAATATCCCAGTAAAAAAAAAAAAAACATTAGATTGGAATTTGCAAAAATACAGAAATGTTCAAAAGGTTTTCATGCCTTTGCAAGGCACTGTACGTTTCATTCACAGCGTTCCTTAAAGCTATTTATGTTAATGAAGCGTTAAAGTGATTTGAAGAACTTAATAACTTGAAAAGGTCAACTCTATTAAGACATTACCAATGCTTATGCTACATTTGCATAGTAACCCACTTTCCATAGTGCAGAGACAAATATGGCTATCGGCCGAACTGGCCAGCAGGCAGACAATGACTCTGCTTTGCTCATGCCATTTTCTCTAGGTTCCAAGCTAAAATTAGACTCTCTGCCCTTAAGGACATTGCATAAAGGCAGACCTCTGGACACTGGAGGAATAAAGTCCTCTGTATGTTTTACTCCCAGAGCGTGCCATCAATAGTTGCCAACCAGTTGAACGTTGTGCATTTCATCAAACAAAATGTGGTCAAATTTTGCCTCGAGCAAAACTGAAACGTTGCCAAAGCACTTTGGAATAACCGCCGAAGAGTCAATATCTTTTTAAATGCATTTAAAACAAAAAAAATCGGCAGCAGTCAGAGGAGTCTGAATGAGGAGTTTGTGGAAGAGTAACAACACAGAGCACGCCGTCCTGTCCTCCCAGACTCTACAGCAGGACATCAAGATAAGGCCGTTGTTAGAAGATAACAGCATGGGTAATCCGCCTCCTCCTCTCTTTGTAAACCGAGCCAGCGCTGAAACGGGCCAGATATTTATTTTCAAGGCTGCAGTTTCTTCTTCTCTCAAAGCCTGGCGAATCCAGGTGGAGTAAAACGCACCTCTGTGGCGAAGCCCCGTGGAAAAGCAACAGGGCAAAAAGCTTGTCAGTTGTTGTTACAGCTTAAGCAAGACTGCTGGGGGGTTTTTATTCACGCCTCAACAGGAGGAGGGAGCTCCGAACACCAGGGCTTGTCGACATCCAACTCTGACAAGACGCAATTGGGAATGTTAAAAATAACTCCACTGCACGAGCGGAGTCATCCCGCACGATGGTGATGCCACAATTTGTGTCCTGACTAAACCAGGAGGGATATTTTTTTCTCCCTGTGACAAGTTTTCAAACTTTTCATGAGAGAGGGCGATTTTTGTTTCAGTTTTCTGCACCCATTGCCACAAACAGTTAACAAATGCTTCTTAGAAAAAGAAAAAAAAAAGTTAGCACAATGCAACTCTGGATTCCAGTATCTGGAAAAACAGAAAAAAAGTGGTTGCATTATTTTGCAACCAGAGAGAACCTAATTTATAAGCATTTCTCTCAATGCTTTCCCTCTTCTGACGATGATGTTTAATAAATAAATCAAACCTGAAATCTCTGCCCAATTGTCCCTAAATATTTGTGTAATTCTCACTGGGTGTTATTCACTCAGTGCCTTTTAAGAAGGAATCAAATCAGGAAGTGCTGCTCGTTTTAGATTCCTCACAAACTGATTTGGATTTAAGCATAGTTACCGTGGTAACAGCTGGTAGTGTTTAATGTTACAGGAAAAAAAAGCCTCCACTGGGATTCTTCAGATCAAAGTTTATTCTGGCATTAGAAGGGTCCAGATAACATCCAAACTTAAATCCAATTAGCAATCGGCTGCAAAACTTTAGCAAACTAGTAAGTTGTATCTACCTTGGTCCAAAACGGAACGAGTCCCACTAAAAACGAACAGACCACATGCAGTCAAAAGGAAAATAGCACCTAGAAAAGCTTCTGCAAGGTCATCCGAGTGCTGAGGGTGTTGCACCTGAAGTAAAGTGCTTTTGCCTGAAACCTTCTGTTCAAACCGCCAACTCCCTGATGACTCTAATGACATCTAAAAAGGTCTGACCGACAGTAGCCAAACGCTGCTTATAGCACATCTTGGATCAGTCGGACAACAAGATAATCTCTCTGAGGCGCAACGCTGTGGCTTTTCGCCTACTGATATGTTGGGTTTGACATAGAAATTAACCAAAGAGAAATATCAGCCAAATACTTTACAAACAATTGTAAAGATTAAAAAGAAATGATATAGATTAGACCAATATCCAGGAACTTGACGTACTGCTTCAGCTGCTGCCAGAAAACTGCTTTTGGCCAAATGTCAGACAACAAAAAAAGAGGATCTTCTTATATTCTCCAAGGTCATTCACTGACAGCTGGAGCGCTGAGGTGTGTTATGGCTCGAGCCGTCGCAGATGAATAATTTCTTAACGCTCATCTGTCTCAGAGCGATTAAATGTGAAGGCAATGCCCTCGCACACCTTATAAAAGAAAGCTGCGTCGCTGGAAGCGGCTCGGTGACTGGGCGGTAGATTTACTATTTTTCTAATTATTGGCACTTTGGAGAAAGCCAGTCATCCAACAAAGCTGTGTGTGTGTGTGTGTGTGTGTGTATGTATGCATGTGTGTGCCTATGAATTATACATGGGCTCTATTAAGACACTTAACAGCTGCTTCTTGGAGAACTCAGCGGCGGCAGCAGCAGCTCTGCTGCCTGTCTGTGGGTCTACTTATTCAAACGTGAACACTTGTCCATCAGGCATTACATTATGGAGACCCGGATTGGTTTGTGGCTACAAAGCAGACAGACTCTACTGCGTCTTTCAATCACACACAGAAGAAGCTTTTTGAACTGAACCACACAGAGCCGCTGGCACTCAATGAAACCTGAAGCCACTCACCAATACTCCTTTCCTCAGACTACTTTTGATAGCTATATTGACCACTGTCAAATTCCTAAATTCATAGGTTTTGACAGAGCATGCACTCTGGCCCATAGAAATCATGATCCAAAACTCCTGGTACAAACTAAAACCTGAATTTAGTTAAAGAAATGCAACCAGTCTTAAATTTTCAACTATGACGACCAGGTAATAATAGCAAAGTAAACCCATGCCATCAATGTAAATGTAGCTGGAATTTAAAATAAATGCAGCTGAAGAACACAGTGGTATCAGCAGGGTCAAAAGAAGGTTGCCTATCTCTCAAAATTAAGGAAATTGGGGCCGATTTATTGGGTGCACCCCAACTTTTGATCTGGATGTCAAAGCAGAATCTGGGTGCCATAAAAATGCTTTGGCAGCAACCTTTAAAACCAGTTTCAGGTCTCTGCCTGAAAAGAAGAAATAAGCTCTGAATCTGAAGTATGTGTGTACAGCCCAAAAGAGCAAATGCATCAACTCTGAAGACTAAATATTCACTTCACGTTCCAGTGGTCATAATCAGGGTTTCCCTCAGTGTATTAACCCTGGCAGTTTATTTGCACTCCCATCAGGCTATGCGTTGTTTGTTTACTTTAAATAGTTTTTCTTTTTTTATACACCAGTAACAGTGACAGTAAAGACCAGCTAAGCTAGGTTTATAGTTAACACACTGCACCGGGTGCAAGAGGGTGCGCACCAATAGGGATACTCCTGCAACCGGCCTTTGGTCTCACACACCATCATTTCCAAATTAAGACGTCTGCTCGTGCACTCTGAATTTTTTTAGCTTTTAACATGTTTTTAATGCATAAACATGGTGGGCCGTTGGTGGACTGACCTGTCGCCCCTAACACCGGCCATTGCAGGTTTTCTGGGGGAAAACCCAGACTGCTGCAAATCCATCTTCTGATAACATAAAGGAGACACAATGGCTCACTTTTGGTCACCTCGGTAACCAGAAAATGTCAACACTGCTTTAACTACTAGGGTGAAAATAATTCATTCTAGAAAGTTGCAATGTTACCTAGAATGTCGTGGTCACATTTTTCAATCACAAATACCACAATGTTTCTTCTACTCTAGGCTCACATTTACAAAAAGAATTAAAAACATTTTAACTACTTTCTAACCAACACCGACCCTTGAGGTATTCTGAAAACGTTAACTGTTCAAAACAAGACAGATGTGCTACATGTAACAGAAATAAGAACATATTAATAGTATTTCATCTTGTTGCAGGTAAAGGCTTCAGTTCAGCACTGATTTTGTTATAAAGGCAACAAATGACGGGGTTACATGGTCATGGCCACTGGTTATATTTTTTCCCATTGCATACGAGTATAGTGACAAATTCATTCATAAGATCAGTGATTAATCAATTTTTTATTGTTCCTAATATAATTCAGACTACATTAGAAAACATTTTGCACATAAACTATTAAATCTAATTTTAAAACCAATTTATGTGTAAATATTTTGTAAGAAAACAGTAAGTTTACATTAGCAGGCATCATTTACAGCAAACATTAATTTAATGTGGATAATATAATGTCCATTCTTGCAATACATCTAAAAATGCCATGTAAAAACAAATCAATAAAGAATTTACACACATGCGCACACACACGCACACACACGCACACACTTCTTGTATTCCTTCTTCAGCATGCCTGCAGTTAACTATATGTAATGTTTTTCAATGAGCTGAAGTGCTAAAAATGGCTACTTCAACAGCTGCTTCACCCCCACCTGCTATTCCCTCCAATTCACCTCACCTTCTGCTCATTCTGCTGGAGGACAGAACAGAACCCTGCCCTGCGCCACTCAGCTCCGAGTAAACCCATTCTGTGACAGCAGCTGATAAAATGTGATACACACCATAAATTACACAATGCTAACCTCTTGAAAAACTATGCTTTTTGGAAGTTGGAGCAAAGAAAATAATTAAAAAGAAAACACAGCGTTACGATAAATTGCGGAGCCTGTTTTTCTTGATAAAGGGAATTTTTTTTTCTTTCTATCACCCGCTCTCCACGACGCTGTGCAGAAAAACACTCCACAACAGATAATTTACCAGAGGCTGAGGGATTGTGGAGAGCTGAGCTGACACCTACCCAGCAGGTATGCAGAGAGGAAGCAGCACACCAGCAACTGCAGCTGCAGCACCCTGAGGGGCTGCCAGCCACACTGAGCATCTTCACACCGAGACGCCTAGCCCAGAGAACTGAAGACATGAGGATAGTTCAGGTTCGGTACGAGGTTAGGGAGTTTCTACACATCCATGTAGTTACGCTCACATCTTGTCAAACACTGTTTCAGATTGATTTCAACTTCCCTAAAGGATTTTTCTTTTCTTTTTTTTTTGGTTTCTGAACTTCAAATCTAGTCTGAACTCTCGTTTCCACTCTAGTCTCAGGTTTTGATGTTATCATGAATTTTGAAGCAAGCAGAAGCCATTGGTTACGTGAGCGAGTTGTCATGTCAACTACTATTCATGATTCACATTGCAACCAGGGCTTATCATCACCAACTAAAACCTGTTACAACATCAAAGTGCATTTATGAACACAGTCGCGAAAGCTGCTTAAAGCCCCACCCATGCTCAGCTTATGAGCGTCATTAAAGCACAGGGAAATAACTAGCTGCTTCCAATAGCTGTAAATGTTTACTTTCTGTCTGCAGGTCTAAACCCAGAGACCTGGTTCTGTCTGTGCACTCTGACACTGAAGATGACATCAGAGGGATACAAAATGGTCATAGATTATTGACTAAAACAAACAAAAATGTCAATAAAAGTTCATCTGACTGTGGAGTGTTTTCATGCCTGATAGTTCTGTAGACTCGGTTTGATTGGAGACCAAAACTGGAACATGTTATATTTTCAGCCGGTTTGGTTTGCTGCGTCAAACGATCCAAACCCTTTGAACAACTTGTTCCCCTCCCCGCCTGCGGTGGCGCTGCATCAAGATCCACTGAAGGAAATGACACGCAAACCCCCAAAGTTGACATGAGCGCACAAAATGTAAACAAAAATAGAGTTGTGTCGGATTTTAGTGGGAGTAGGATTTCTCTTTTTTAAGACCATGAGTCATTTCTCCAGCCAACGCTAGATCTTTGCGTTTGTTTTGGTAGAATGCCCTGTCCCACTTCCTGCTTTTGGAGAAGTCTCCGGTCTGCTTGGCATTCACATGTGCATTCAAACCGCACCAGAGTTCACTTCAACCAAAGTGAGATCTAGGTTTGAAGGTTAGAGTTTCCTTTTTTGGTTCGCATCAGAGTTTGATTACGCATTCCTAGTTGCGCTCAGAGCTGGTAGTAGCTCAACTCAGGAGGTTCTGCCTTTGGAAAAAATCCCTTGATTTAGACGACTGCATAAATGTGGAAAGACTGACACTTGCTTTAATTGAATCTGCAAAAAAAAACAGTCTTAAATCAACAGTAGAGAACATTGTCTCTGTTAAAAGCTGATTAAAATGATTGACTGCTCACAGCTGTTGTGCTTGAAAGAATATTTTGGATGGTTTTGCAGATAAAGTAAAACTGGTCAAACATCACAAACACTGAAGATAGAAAATCAGTCATAAATCTCTCATCAGTGGATCTCTGAGATACACAACCATGCATTTTGATGAGTTCTTAAAGGATATTAGACGGAAAATATGCAATATGCCATACTGCTAGTGAATGTCACAACAAGATTTGTGGTAAATAAGTAACCACTTAAATCTGCTTCGGGAGACACAAACCCAAGAGAGAGAGTAACATCACGTGTATAATTACACAATATTTACAGGAATCCTAGAACTTCATTATATCAATACTGCAATGATGATAAACTTTCCATATACAAGTAAAGGGGCAGTATTATGTGTTTGAGGCACATAGCACAATAAAGTAATTATGTTACCTTCACTTGTTATAAAATTACAGCATATATTAAATATGACTGAAAAGAAATTTGATTTTGATATTTAATGCCTTGAAATTGGGCCTCTGTCTCTTTAAGAAACTACACCTTTAGGAAGTCATCACAATGTCGCTTCTTTTGTTAACTAACACTGAATTCACCAACTCTGCACTGAGAAGTAGCTCCTATAGTGAGCTCAGCAGATGCGCAGTTTCACCAGGTGTTTGCCAATTGCTGCTGGCTAGTCTGAAGGAGCTGAGTCAACAATACTATTACATAATGTTACAAACTAAAAGTCAGATTTTGTACAATCAAGACTTCTCAAAACCCTAAAGTAGTATTTTTTTTTTTTATGAAACGCGCAGAAAAGGAACAGCCAGCTTATAAGTATTTTAGATATGAAACCAGTATATATATTTTAAAAAAAATACTTCCCCAGAGAGAAGCATATTTGTCACAAGGCCTATTATTCCTCATTAGGAGCAGAGGGCATTGTGGGAGCTTCAGAGTCGGGCATGTAGTGGCTAAGTGATGAATGTGCTGGGGGGGTGTTTATCACCCTCACAGTGCCACACAGTGATGATGACCAATGGACTCAGGAGAGCGGGGCGGGGCGAGCGGCCGTGCTTTGACCTTGTTTTAAATGACAGACAGTCCCTCCGCAATCCTTAGATCCCATCTTTCTGCCCCATCCCTGCTAGACTCGGATTCAAACAGCTCCTGCTGTCAGATTACGCTTCTGAGGAATCTCATACCTGCAACCGGTCTTTGTTTTCCGCCAGGCATCGGCCAATTAAATCTCTCTCCGTTTAAAACGCTGTAAAAGTTGAGCGTGTAATTCATCATTTATCATCTCTTTTTGTCTTAGGAGGTGCATTGATGCTGCAGGTTAGAACGACCTTTGAAGGCTGTGGTGTTTATCACACATTTCAGATACAATGTCTTATTCATTAAAAACACAACCTTTACACACACACACACACACACACACTCTCTCTCTCTCTCTTTATGCTGCCCTAAGTAGGCCACTGAACAAAAGCTAGAAAGCAGATTCATAAACACGTCTGAATGTTTGGAAACAGATATCTTTTAAAAGATGAACACTTAAAGCTAACATTAATATATTTTTATCACCATATTTTTCATCTTTTCATATAATAGTTGAGTGTTTCAACAACTTTTTTAAAATGTATTGTTTTAGATGTTTGTTAGATACAAGAATTCAACATATTTTGGTTCTCACAATTATTTTGTTTTTCCAATCACAAATTTCCAGAGTTCCCAGTCCTTCTTTTCCTAATTGGTACAAGGACAAACCCAAAAAATGTTACCAACATATGGCTGCCGGAGCTCAGGGAACCGTAACAAACATGGGCGGATGGAAGATTTGCACAAAAAGATATCAGAAAGTATGCAAGTATATTAATGCAAGTATACTAATAGGCCTGTCACAATACATTTTGCTAGACAATAAATTATCCGAGAAGATACTGTGATAAGCGACATTATTGTTCTTTTGAGACCATTTTATCAGTAATATAGTAATAGCTAAATGATGCAAGTATCCCCTCTTAAAGATCAATAAGTTTTCATTAATAACAAACATTTAACTCTGGAACTAAAAGAGATTTTAAACATCCAAAATATGTCATCAAAGCAACAAATAAAATGGATACTGAAGTCTCAAAACAAAAGAATTGACCTTCAAAAAACGGGCCAGTTGAGATCGACGCACCTGACTGAAGCATTTTGTCATCCAGTTATTGGCAGAAACAGACAAAAGAAAAGTAATCATGAAAATGGAAATTATAGAACCCGTTTGAATTTATCATGCAATTAATTGAATTATTGTTAACAGGCTTATGCCCTACAATATTATTTTTGCTATACTACCCAAGAAACTCCAAGTATATAGTGTCTCTTTTCATGCGAGATAAAAAAAACACTTTAGTCTCCTGGAATAACTAGACGTCTTAGTGGTGTTAAACACGAAGTTAGACCAACATATAAAGTATTAAAAGTCAAAAAACAGAAACAAAGCTTTCTTTTGCTTGATTTAACTGGACTCTAGGTTTTTGCCTGGAGTGTGAAGTTAAACTGGGGAGGTGAGAAGGCACAATCAAACTCTAGTTTGCCTACAAACATAGGTCTTGATTAGACCAAAGTGAACTCTGGTGCTGTTCGAATGTGAACGCCAAGCTGAAGAAGACGACACTAAAATCGAGAAGCGTGCTATAGCGCAGAGCATTCTGGGTATACAATCAAAACAAAAACGTACAATTCTATCATTAGTAGGAAGACTAAAGAGAATCCTACAACCGCTAAATTATAAATTCTCACTTCACTCAAGTTTTGTTTACATTTTAGATACGCTCAGTGTCTTCAGAGATTTTCGTGTCGTTTCCTTCAGTGGTTCTTGGTGAAGCGCCACCACAGGTGAGGAGGAGGAACAGGTTCTTCTAAAGGTGAAAAGAAACGCACCACCTGGAAATGTAAAAACATTGCAACTTTGATCCCAAATCAAACCAAGTGTCCCGGACGTGAAAACACCCTGAGGTGGTAGGCCACAGTCAAAAAGTGCCGCTGTATTAATGAACCAAGTAGAATGCGTCACAAAGTGTGATTATACACCTCAGCAGAAAAATAGATGAGCAAAGTCTGGACAGTATAGAGCCCCACTTATCAATTTCTAAAGGGAATCATCTGTTTTTCTCTGAATTATTGGAAAGTAAATACCACCAACCCTCAGGAAAGCAGCTGAATAAAATAAACCAGCTGGCTGGGAGAGCCAGAAAAAAACCCATGGTGGATAACTAACTCATGACGCATGGAGGCTCAAATACCTGGCAGCACTTGGATGCAGCTAAACGTATAAAGTCTTGACCGATCAGTCATTCTGACACCAACTTTAAGACGGTGAGGTTAAAGCGGAACCAAGGCATCCCACAAAAAGCTTCAGCAGCCCCGGAAAGCCGTTTTCCCGTCTACCTGTAAGGAAGGAATGAGCTCTGAATACAAAGTGGCTGCACTTCAAAACAAGCGGCGCTATTAATCACCTTCCCTAAAGCTCCAGAAGGCAGTAATTTGTCCATTCAGTAATCCAGATATGAAATGGAGGGTGGAGGGGAGAGAGACAGAGAGAGAGAGAGAGCTGAGGGTAATGCAGCAAAGTGAGGGTGCGATCTGCTCTTAGCGCTTCCACACAGGTGAACAGGACAAGCCTGGCATGCTAAAATATTAACGTCTGAGGCTGTGAATATTCATGTGCGCTTGTCCCCCCTCATCAGATCGTAGAGGACGGGCCGCTGTCCCTGGAGTGTAATCCGATTCTGAGCGTCCCCGCTTGGCTCTCAAGGACAAGGGGTTTCTGGGTGGAGAGGGCGTTCGGCGGTTTGCAGCAGCAACATGTTTCAGCCGACAGGAGACGAGCAGCGGATGATGGAAGGTGAACCTGACCTCCGGTTGTTACCATCATCTGCATGAGGCCAAACGACAAGGGCTCAAATTCACTGCTATGCATCTCCGCCCGATGTCTTTAGGAGTTATTCCGTCATGGAAACATGGCAGTAGTTTGCAAAAGGGACAAAAGCAGAGTTATGAAGTAAAGGCGTCCGATTGTTTAAAATAATATAAGAGCTTCATCTACTGCACAACAAACAACCGAACAAGGGGGAGGGTAGATTTCTTAGGCAATTGGAGCACACTCAAGTACACTCCCTGGATGTGCGTGTCTTGTTTTTTGAAGTAGTAACCAGGCAACCGGTTAGCTGGCCAGGGGCTTTGGTTTTAGGCTTATCACATAACATTGTTACAACTTCACCTGCGGTCGGTCCGCTTTAAAGGGATTCAATCTTCCCCAAAATGTTACAGAGTTCACATGAACTCCCACTCTGGTCTGTTCCAACTAGCGGTGTTTCATGGGAAGTGAATCTAAAAGGAGGATGTTAGGAGGCAGGACTTTCCATGCAGAAAACTGCTGACAGGGCAGATCTTCATCAGTGAAGCAAGTGTGGACTACAAAGCTTGCAATTTGCTTTGCAGATTGCCCAAGCAAAAAAAAAAACGCAACCGCTATCAACATACCAGCTCTGCAAACATGTATCTATGAACTGTCTTTTCTTCTTTCTATATGCAGAATATTTTGGTGTGCAGCAACACAAAAGGCTTGCCTTTGAACAGAGAGCGAACCACTGAGGGAGATAGCGACACGGGGTTGGTTTAGCCCAAACCAAGCTTTTACAGCTCTGACGTATCTGCAAGTTATCTGCTCCCAGCCGACCTCAACAACTGAGATTTTACTCAACGGAACCAGTAGGTTTCGTCTTTGTTAGTAGGACAAACTGCTGTGCGCCTTCATGTAAAATGGGTTGTGTTAGCACAAGATGACCAATTACGTTACCATCATGCATTTGGATTTAATAAAAACCAACCCAATATTCACTAAACATATGTATGTATGAAAAGATTTGAATTTGGTTCCAGAAGATTAGAAACAATAAAACTGTTTGTTCCCAGAGCACAAAAAAGACAGTGAGCAAACTGATAAATACCAAAGAGAACAGTGTTAAGATGTAAGCAGGTGTAGCCTTTTATGATGGTATTTCAGTAATTAATGTGTCCATTCTTTCTGTTTTTGAAGATTACTTTTTTTTTTTCCACCAAAGTACCTCTTTGGTTTCAGAGAGCTGTCAGCTAGGCTCAAGGCCTTAATCGTTTTTTGACAAGTGCATTTTATAGCTTCTATTTATTTGCATTTTGAATTCAGGTCAACTTATAGAAGGAATGATTGAAATGAAATGGAAAAAAAATAAATAAATTCTAACATTTTGTAATTTTTTTTAGAAAATGGTATGAAACATATACATATATATAAAAAACTAATCTAAGATTTTATTTGAAGGCATATAGCCCAGCCCCAACTAAAAGTATGGACTTAAACGTCAAGTTGTCTCTTGAAACACCAGAGGTGCTTCCTACAGGATCTTCTTTTTGAGAAGTATTTGGATTTTCATCCAGTTTTTAACCAGCACACCAACCAGAATAGACAAATATGAAAAAGAAGAAAACTCCCTCTCTCTCTCTCTCTCTCTCCATAGCAGACATGTGCTCTTCCCTCATTGGAGGCAATAAAACAACAGCAGTAAGGATTTGGATTTAACATGTGGAAGAGGCTATTTTTCATATGTTTTCCACTAAACGTCCCATCTACTGACGCTTCGCTGTAGGAACTCACTTAAGAACCCAAGTATGACTAATTTTTCTGTTTCTCTCGGTTTCATTAAGCTGGAAGAAAAACTATTTGCTGGTGCTATTATATCTCTATTGTTTACATGCAGCTAATTAGAGGAAAGAAACCATGTCTGGTTATTTCAGTAAATTCAATTTTTTTGCCCGCCATTTTGCCTCAGCTCTTCTGTCAACATCTTGCGTCGCATAAACAAATCGACAGGAAAAAAAATGGAGCAGACATATTCCACTTGTTGTTTAGCCATTAAAGAGGGCTCTCCACATCACCATTCATTTCAAAGCCAAGTCAGAAGAATGCCATGAGTCCTGCAGCTATTTGTTCTTGTCTGCCGAAGTGGAACGGAGCTCACATAACGAGACCATGGTGCTATTAAGATGGTAATGAGGCCAAACTAGCGTGGACACAACAATATGAATCATGGGACAAAGACAGACTCAAAGCAACACTCTGCTGGCCTTATATTACACACAATAACCGGAACTGGTACATGCAGAGATGCGCTCAAAGATCCGTAACAAAGAACTTCTGCATTTCATTTGACTCTGCAACTGAGTCAGACCGCTGGAATGCAACTCCCCTGTCTGTAGCTCGGTGGCTAACCCAGCAGAAGTCTCCCGTAGTTCAACATGCACCATGACATATCACTAACTAAAGCCAAAAGACAACTGGGTGGCTAATGTTTCACTCTATTCTTCACAGAGGGAGGAGTGATTGTGTGGTTTCAGTTCAAATTCCAGCACACTAAATGCCACGCCCGTACTAATGAGATCAAGCTGTGTATTTGCTCGTTTTAAAAACAAAGAATGGGTTAACTGTGCTAAACATTAAAAGATACCAGTCAAGTTTGGGGGTTTTTTTACACTAACAAATGCACACCATCAATAAAAACAACCTACCTGTCTGTAGATTTCAACCATCACATTTTACACAATGCAAAGTCTCTTAAAAGCACACCGAAGAAAAATATTCATGGGTATTTGCGTCAATGACATCACACGAGGCATTGACCAGGTGGCGTTAGTAAAGACTACTACAGATTAGCCACTTTTGATCAATTTCAGCTAATTCTCAAGCATTTATAATCTAATCTAGTCTGACTTCTTAACACCTCTTCCATGGGTTTTGACTGGTGCTAAATGTTCCCCAAATATGCATAGCAGGCTTTCCCTCAGTGTATTATAAGCCTGGGGGGCCACCAGGCTTTACTTGGGCCCCCAACAGGCTTAGCATTGCTTATGTATTTTTTATTTTTTTTATGTTTGAATTTGTTAAGATTTTATAGTTGATGTTCAGGTATTAATCTTCCAATACCACATAATTATCAAGTGATATTTTCAAATTTCCTGTCAACTTTAAAAAAATTTTACCTCAAAAACATGGTGGCTAGCTGGATGAATTGCTGTTGAGCGCCCGAACCACCGGGCTTAACAAGTTTTCTGTGGGAAATCTTGCATAGTGTATGCAATTCCAGTAGATTCTCATCTCCCTTCAGTGCTTTGTCTGAGATTTCTCCCACTGAATTTGATTCCTCAGGAGACATTTCATCCTATCCAATCAGCAAACAGAAGGAGTTGTGAAAGATGACGTCAATTTTGCGCACTGTTTAAGAGCTGTAGTCTACCTTATAGGGCTGGAGTTTGGAAGTGGACAAAGTGAATGAAGATATTCAGTCAGTCTTGGCTACACTTCCAAACATTGAGCACTGAAAGTCAGAACAAGATTAATGTTTAAAGACATTGGCTAAGATGTAGTCTGGCTCTGCACTTCTCTTTTCGCAGTGGGGGATGGATGTTTACGGCACACGCAATTTTCGGGAAGCTTCCTAGCATAGCTTCCTTCCCAGTAGGGCCTGCGCATTACATATGTGACAGCCAAACGTTAGCAATTGGGTAAAATCAAATCAACTCCAGAGGCTATTAGCATACTAAGATACACCTCAAACGTTTTGCTGCATGAAGTCACTACCTTTGCAGGAAGTCGAAGAAAAACATTACGAGATGAGCTGCAAAGAACGCTTATTAGTTGTTTTATGCTGTGATCTCACCAAAGGCACATGGACAATGTTTCAAAACACAAAAACAAAAGAATGACAAAATGTGACAATAAAACATTGCTCTTTTGGTGACAAACTTTACCTAAAGCTTGTTTGATTTACACATGAATGATGACTAGAAACTCAAAGTAAAACACCATGTGTCTTCAAAATAAAACGTGAAAAGGATCTGATTTGATTGATTGAAACATATGATCTTGATTAGAAACTGGCAAAATTGCACAGATAAATCCCCAGGGGACAAGAAGAAATATATATATATATATATATATATATATATATATATATATATATATATCATCCAATCAGGTGTTTTACACAACACAATGCACTTCCAGAAACGCCAAGAGCCAACAAAAATCCCTTTACGGTGCTGATCATTAAACTTTAAATAGCTGACTTTCTTCCTCTGAATCATTTAAACCAGCAGAGAAAATAAATCTGCCAACATGAGCAAACGTGTATTTAAGTTGATATGAAAGCCGGGATTTCAGACTGGATAAGGGGGTAGAGACGGAGAGGTGGGGTGGAGGGGTGGGTTAAAACTGCTGGCAGATGGCAGACTAAAAAAGCAGCACTTTGAAGTCCTCCAGCCACAGGTTTAAAAGCGGATCAAGCTTTTGTGTTCACCAGCGAACGATAAACCAAAAGACATCGCACAGATGCAGACGTTTGTGACATTGAATTAAAAACAGTCCTGGCGTTTTAGCTGCTATCATAAATCAATACATTTTTAAAGTAGTCGGTAGAAGGCAGCCACCAAAAGAAACTGATCAAATTAATAATCCAATACCCTGTAACTTTAACATGGTGGCTGATTAGGATAAAACGGAGAAATGTAAATAATTGCCGAATTTCAATTTCGTTCCGTTATTTCCTGTAGGACGGCTAGGAATTAGTGGCAAAATAAATAGCAGACCTATTAAAAATCAAACTTTACAACAGTTATTTCAATTAAACCTCACTTTGATAGCACGCTTGTTTGAGCTTACTAGCTAACTAATCGACCTTTGACTCCCAGTTTCTCCCTTCGGAGTCATTTAATTAGTTTACATTTATATGTGCTTTAGTTAACGGCAACTATCAACTTCGACTGATACAAAACCCTCCAAAAATTAAGCACTTAGTCAAAGCTCGACGAAAGCAGTTAACAGTCAGAGGCTAACGACTGACCATCCTGTTGGACTGCCCTGTTGTTTTTTTTTTTTGTTTTTTGTTTTTTTGCTCTGTTGTCGTTTTTACTGAGGGGGAAAAAATCATCAAAGTACTCAGCTTTCGTGTGGTTGTCTGGAAACTTACCTGGGAGGAGGCTCAACAGCAGAAAGCAAAGCCGGGGGTTCGAAAGCTCCATCCTTGTGTGAAATATCCCAACAGTTCTTTGGAGAAACTTGCCGAAAGAAGTTGCACCGATACCGACTGGAAAACGTCAGCCTCGCTCTGTTTCCACCGAAGCATCCAAACTCCACTCCGCCTCCTCCGCTGCTCCCCGTGCAGGTGCACAGCGAAGCGCGCCGCAGGCCGTCACGTGACACCCACCATGACGCGCGCATAGACGGTTCAGGGACGCCCCCTGCTGGCGAAAAAGAAAACGGACAAGGTCATCGAGAAATACGTCGTGTCAGAAGAGAGTTTTGTTTTTAGTAATTAATCATCCTATAAATTTGATGGATTTAACGCTCTTGATACACGCAGTGGTTCTAAGATTCAGGATGAAAATAATGCACAATGTTCTTGATGGCTGAACATATGGTAAAAGAAGGTGACACATTCAGTACCCGTCTTTACAAAGTTCCTTATAAAGCAGAATTGGAGAATTGGGCAGATGAACTTTCAGCAGGGCTAGCAGTGCATCCAGAAAATATTCTGGTACTAGCCTTTGCTTCCTTCTTCCTCATTTTGTCACATTACAGGCTTATTAGTATGGATTGAAATGTGATATCAAACAGCCCCTTAATGACAAAGTAAAAGCTTGTTTTCAGATATTTTTGATAAATTAAAAAAATAAACATTTAAATATACCTTTTGCAGCCTTTCTTAACTCAAACTTGAGCTCAGGTGCATCTGATTTCCACTGATCATCCTTGAAACGAAATGATTTCAGTCCACCCGATGTAAATTTAGTAGAATGCACATTTGGAATGGTACAGGGTTTCACGGCTGACATTGAATAAAACAAAACAATGAAGGCCAAAGAATTCTCTTAGACCTCTGAAATTGAAAGTTTCAGAGGATCACAGTCCAAATCTGCACGTGAGATACAGTTGTTATTGTATGCATGTGCGAGCAGGCACAGACACTGTTGCTGTTTGTAATGAAGTGTTCATCCTGTCCAGGCCCTAAGAGTTATCCAATTGATTAGGTTCTTTTTTTCTGTCTTTTCTCAATCTGGCAAGCTAACACTTATTGAATTTTCATCTAGCACATAGCAAATCCATTTTGCTCTAGGCTCTTTATACAACAGATCTTATGTTACTGTATCACGTGGCTGTTGTTTTTCTCTGGAACATGTTCTCTGCCCAGGGACTGCAGATTAGCTGTCCTAGTAACAATGGAATACAATCAGAATATGCATTTCTGATTGATATCCAGTGGTGTGCGCAAACATTGTGGGAGGCAGGTGCTTGAAAATAGAAATAGGGAAGAGATAGTTTTTAATACGGGCAATATGACTTTCATGGTCAGAAGAGGCAGTAAGGACAAAAAAATAGGAGGTCCCTATTTCTGTTCCAGCCAGTAGAAACAGGGAACTCCTTGCAGTATCAACGTTGAATGCACTGCAAGAAAATATTGCTGTGCCTTGAGTGTTTGGTACAGTTGAAATTGATGTCTCAATCACAACGTATGCTTCTAAGCAAAATTGACTGGAAATTTGGGTGGTTAGTGAGGTTGGACTCCATTTTGCCACCTTTGCTTCGAAATCTTATTCAGATACTTTTCAGTGACTTGACTCGCTAAGTGAAACAGTACACACGAGCTGATGTTATCAAGCCTTTATCTACGTCAATTACAATTTTCTGCTTGCAGCTAATTAAAATATATTGAAGATTAGAAGGTTACATCAAAACAATGAAGAAAAACAAAACCCTATTAACACAGAAATGTGATCTTAATGAAAATTCTTTAATACCTCCTCAGAACATATGTTCTAATTTATTTGATGGCGTTAAAAGGAGTAAAACCAACAGCAAAAACAGCTTTATAGATAGCAAAACCAAAAGATGCCAGGTTGTCTACTTTAAATCCTGTTCTGAGTGTTGCAGCCAGATGTTACGGCATATGTTGGCAATATTGAGGGTTTTAAATTCACACCAAGATAAATACAATATTTATCTTCCTTTAGCACAAACATATCTTCAGAAAAGAACATGTACTGAAACTGTTGCTTGTTGGTGCAAAGCCTATTTATATAAAAGTAAACATTGCATTTAATTGGTAAATTAACATCTGGGGGGAAATCAGAGGCACAGAATACACCTTGTTTGAAGTTTCCACGGTCCGTGATTGTTTGGGGTGTTTTCTGGTGTTTTATCTACTGGATTTTTTTTAAATCCTCAGTCAGAGCAACCATCGACTCATTTCTACTGAGAGGTTTTGATCTTCATGCAGGACTTGGTACCAGAACGAACTGCCTAAGATACCAAAAGCTGGTTCATTATTACTGTTTGATTGCCCAGCAAACTGACGTGATCTCCTCCATGTCGCCTTGACGACGCTATTCATGCAAAAAGGAACCCCAGTCAAGTACCGAGTACATAGAACTGAACATGCGGCACTTTATAGAAGCCTGAAATTTCTATTAAAGTGTCGTTTTTTATTTTTTAAATTATAGGTTGTTTTCTAAAACACTAATTTTGGCATTAGCTGTAAGCCATTATCATCAAAAGTGTAATAAATAAGTCTTGAAATATTTCACTCCTATCATGAATCATGAGCTTCACTTTCTGACAAAAACTAAACTTTCTGAAGCCATTCCAATATATATATATATATATATATATATATTATTTTTTTTAATATACCTGTACGTTATTTGAACAAAACAGCAGAGGAATAAACAAGGTGTGATGCTTGGAAATGTTTAATAAAAGTTTATAACATTAAGCCTATACATCTGAAAATCTTTGCTTAATAAATAAAACATTTCATCACAAAGGACATTAAGCTGCATACATGAACGTCTCCTGTAGTAAAAATACAGTACTTCACAAAATTACACATGTAGAATTCCAATTTTATTGCCTAATTTCATACAATTTATTCCAACTATAACAAAAAGATCTAAAGTGCAAAAAAGACTGAAAAACAATATTTGTGTTATAAAAATTCATGTTTCTTTAAAAAAAAAAAAAAAAATCTCAGTCAAAGTTTTTTCTAGGTTTAATGTCCAGTGTGAACAACAAGCACCGTGGTCCCTAACTGTAACTATGTGCCACGTTCTGTTGCGTGTCCCAGTAGTCAGGGCACGCTCTGTAGACGGGAGGGATCCAAACGTTGCTCCTCAACGTGTGGGAGGCTCTGCCGCGAGGCCTGTAGCCGTAGTGAGGCCGTGGAAGGATGTGACCCTTCCCAGGCACCATCTTTTTGGGGTGCCAGGAAGGGGCTCCAGGGTTCATGGTCTAAAACGAGAGGAAAAGTCGTCAGAAGCGGATCGTTGATGCTTTATTTTTGGTTCGCTGAACAAAAACAACGGAGCATCATAGCTGTCAGACATAGACGGTGATGTTTTATTACATTCCTGGTTCAAGCTACACAAGAGTTCTCATTATACAACTAATGGGAACTCAAAATACACAAAAGAAAAAGTGCCCTTAAAGAATTTAGAGGAGCAGAATTATGTTTTTTTGCGACATAGTGCCATTTTCTATCACAATCAGGTAACTATGCTACCTTCAGTTGTTATAAAAATGCTATATATATTAAATATGACTTAAAGAAATGTTACTTCATAATTCAATGCCTTGAAATTGGACATTTGTCTCTTTAAAAACTTCTGCCCTTTCTGAAACTCCACGTCCAGGAAGCCATCACATTGCTCCTAGATCAACTCTTTACAAATGTTTTTACCTCAGTTTCACTGAGAAACGGCTCATCTAACAAGCTCAGCAGGTGTTTGCTAATTGCTGCTGGCTAGTCTGAAGGACCTGAATAGGGGGAGTCACTGCAGATGGGTGTGCTGTAATTGTAATTGAAACTGCAGCTTTGATGAGGAAATGTGCCTTGAAGACAGCACTAGTTCCAACCTGCCATCTTGCAAGGCTGAATGGTTGCCATGGGAGACTAAAGGATTTCTCAAACATGCATTAAAGAATCAAAGATAGACCCAAGGTGTGGTTTTGATGAGGGAACAATCTTATAATATGATGTAGAGCTCAGAAAAGTCGATTTTCCATAATACTGCCCCTTTAAAAAAAATGCTAATGTGCTCAAAACTATCTTCTAACAAATAATAATGATGCTACTAACTAGCTGCGTTTCCACTGGCCACGTAACTGTGCAAATAAGAATTCCGAAAATAAATTACTTAATGAGAACACAGTAATTTCTTTCAAAAAAAACTTTCCATAAAATTTTTTTGCGCTAGGATGAGGTGGATTTTCGGCTGCATTAAAATTACTGTATTTCTCAAAAACTGCAATGGAAACTCTTTTTGCAGGTCACATGATCAACATGTTACTACTGGCAGAAAAGACGAAGATGACGGCAGGAAGTGGCAGGAGGACAATGGCGTGGCATGATTTTTAATGACTTATCGCGTGAACAAACTTTTTCATGTTTTGTTTTTTATTATGTTCCTTATTTAATGGAAACGTTGCGATTACAAAAATGTATTTTTCTGGCATTAGTAGAATATCTACAACGTTTCGCATACATTTGTAACAGAAATGAAGCTACTGAGAAAATGAAAAGAGCCAGGCCAGGATTACAAGATCCTACACAGGACAGGATAGAGCACAGTACCTGGTGGGTCCAGCGGCTGTTGGGGACAGTGAGGGGGGAACTGCTGGTGCTTTCCTCGTCAGAAGAAGAACCCGAATGGTAGTCCGATGTCACTCTCTCCAGAGCGCTGGTCACCTTCTTTGCAACATCTTTATCATCCTCATCATCACTCCTGAAAGTGGCGACTGAGAAGCAAGGATTTTGCTCTCCATACCTGGCAATTGGAGAAAATAAGGAAAACATCAACTACAGACCATTCTGTTGGAGAAGAAGAAAGGCCTCTATGCTGGACATATTTTTTTGTTTTGAATGAATCTTTGAAGAAAAAAAAAATCTTATCTAGGGTTGAGATGATTGATTACTGAAATAATTGTAAACAAATTTAGTAATCAGCTAATTGTTAACTGGAGCATACAGAGTATGCAAGGCAACATATTCAGAACAGCAATTAAAGCCAAAGCTGTACAAAAAAAATGCACATATTGCATTTAAGATAAAAACAATGCTGTCTGTAAAAATGTTTTTAATAAACTCCTCAGGTGGTAAATAGTTTTAATTCAATCAGTTCAGATTTACTGAGTAGGTAACATTTTATTACAGTTTAGGCAATAAAATATTTACTTTCTTATTTAAAAAAGTAATGACTTTATTTATCTATTTGCATCTTTTAAGATGTAAAAGAAATGTAAAACAATGTAAAAAAAAGAAAAGAAAAAAAAGGCTGAAGTAGTTACAGAAAACGAATGGGTAACACTATTTGAAGGGTCAATAAGATTGACATGACACTATGGGTGTAGCGATACAATAATTTCACGATACGATATACGATATTCTGGTCACGATACAATATGTATCACAGTATTTGTTGAACGATAGAATTCGCTACGATTCAGCGCATCTTTACGATTTTCTGAAAGATTTTAGAAGGACAGAGTGATTTTAGTGACATTTTGTGTTCCACAGACTTGAATTTAACTAACTGAAAACTGATTAAAAGCACCAACTACACAATACCTGACTCTGATTGGACAGTCTAACAGTCTGCAGTTGGACAAAATGAATCAAAGATGCAGTGAGAGAATTAGTTTGTCATTTAATTCATGTGGATTTGACCTAAAACTCAAAAGTTTAAACGGTAATCCAGGAGCAGAGTGGGGAGATTATCAGCCTCTGTAGACTCTCAATATGCAAATGATTGCACTTATGATTTTTCTTTTGGACACTGTGGCTGCATTTTGGAGTAAAAATGCAGCCACAAATGCAGTCTTTTGGACTATGGGGAAAAAGGCTTTTCTACCTTGGCTCCCGGAGTTAGCCGTGGCTGTAAGCTGCTTTCTTCTAACTGATAAAGTAGTGGCTCCGCCTCATCCCGTAGTGATGACTCCTTGCAGCTACGCAGCGCCGCTATTCCCCTGCTTGGATCTCTGACTGCCAGGATCTCATAGTACTCTCAGTCTCTGATACTCTTTGTCTGTTGCTAATAAGAATGATCGATCAGCCATTATCATCATGGAAATCCTCACTGCGCCGTGGGTTCTGGCTGCATTCCTCTTCGTCTTCCTGCTCAAAACACAGCGCCACTTTGGATGTTATCAACCCATGTTCATTCTTCAGGTAATCCTTTATATACAGAACAGAAAACGCTAAGCTAAAAACTAATTACGAAGTGAATGCTACCAGTCGAAATTTGCATTAATTTCGCAATCTCACTGCTTTTGCAGCTGCTCCTTTCGCGCCGCTACTCCTTCCCGCTTCTCTTTCACGGTTACTTGCGCAACTTTACTTCGTTTCTCAGCAACAAAATACAGCCCATCATTATTTATTGAAGATTTTACATTTCCAAAAACACAGGAATCTAATGTTTTGTTTCGTACATTTGGAAGCTCATTCCCTCTCACATAATCGGAAAAGCCGGGGAATGGCGGCGCTTTTGATATTTGGAAAAATATGGTTTACTAATTTTAGCATAACTCCGGTTATACTTGGCCTATTAACACAATTTAAAAACTGGTGTGTAGTTTATAATGTGCACTTTGAGCTCGAGTTGAAAGTTAGACTGAGGGAGGCGGAGTCTTGCTGCTACGCCGTAACAAACTAGACATTAAAAAGGGCTATACGGCTATGGACCCCTATGGTTTCACAGATGGATACTCGCGGGTGAAAAATCGATACTTTCCGAGGGCGGAAAATATCAATATATATCGCCGAATCGATTTATTTATATAGCTCTACATGACACTGTTATAAACATGACATAACACCTGTCATGAACATAAAGGAGTCTTTATAAATGTCTATAAGTGTCATTCGGTAAATAATGACATTTTTAATGCAAAGTTGCTCTAAAAGGTGCATTAAAAGTGGCAACTTTGCATGATTTTGTAAATTATGATAATTAATGCAAAGTTGGCATTTTTAATGGACTTTCAATGCAACTTTGCATTAAAAGTGTCATTATTTACCGAATGACACTTCATGACAACTGTCATAAACATTCATAAAGACTCCTTCATGTTCATGACAGATGTTATGTTAGTCTTATGCACACCCCTTCAAATAAAGTGTTACCAAAGAATGTGCCTTTTTTTGTCCTGTTAACTGAATAATAGACAGATTAATCGATTATTAAAAATAATTATTAGTTGCATCAAGAAGGTATGAAAATTGTTTTTTGTTATGTGTATTAGAGGAAAGTTTTATCACTTTTGTAATATTAAATACCTTGTAAAACATCTAGCAAATAAAAAAAAAATAAAATAAAATAGAAGAAGAAAGGTTGACCAAGTCTCACCTGCAACAAACCTCTCCAGGATCCACCCACAGCGTGAGCTCACGAGGAAGTCCCAGGTCACTATATTTTATCCCGCTCTCCCGGCAAGCCCGAAGGAGATCCGGATCCTGCCTATTGAATCTGTTTATTCGGATGCACCTGAAAAATCCCCCCCCAAAAACAAACAAAACCATGTTTTGTTTAACAACTAAAAGCTTATTCTCAGTACAGACTGATTTAACATTCAGTGCTGTTAATTATCAACAGTACCTGTATGCCTGGCCTTTGCTGGGGCTTTCGGGGTACCAGTGACCCTTGAACTTCTCCTGTAGCGCAACAGCCAGCCTCTCGATAAACAGCTCGATCTTGTCAGATTCCAGCTTCTCCCCTTTCTTCACGAGTCTCTTAAGAAAGAAAACCACTGCTGCTATCTCTCGCATCATGTTTCACGTCTGGTCATTACGGCTCGTGAGCTCCTGCAAGAAAATTGGAATTGAATGAGACTCACAGAACCAGACAAGTGCCTTGTGTGTTTAAATGTTTCTTTAGACAAATTACTAGCCTACATAACATAATCAGTTTGGTACTTGCATGTGAAACTGAACCTCTCTACCTCTGCAAAGGTCTGAAAATCAACCACTGTCCAGTTTTGCTCTTCTGTGAGAGCCAGAACCCACTGTTGCCAACTTAGTCACTATATTTACAGACTTTTCAGGAAATAAATAAATAAAAAATTGGAATCGGCACTTTTAAAGATCAGTGATCAGCCAGAAAACTGCAATCGGTGCACCCCTACAACACAATACTCACCTGTCCAAAAGCAAATCACAAGTCCACAGAAATTACACAATACAACAATTTTTAGAGCCATCAATTTTTTTTATTTCTTTTAATTTAGCAGACAAAGTGTCAAGTGAAGGTCTTTGTTGGAAATGAGAAACTGCCCCTCCTTCCCAGATAAACAGATTGGCTAAAAATGAAAAGCATGAATATAAAATACTGAGGCCACACCAAAAATCATTCCAGTCTTTGTAAACATTTCTCCAAGTTATACATGCAAGCGAATCTGCCATCTGGAAACGTAAAGTTTACTCGTGCACAGATGGCAAACTGGCTCATGTAGATGCCTGGTTTTTGTTTTATGGAGCTCACTGGTGTTGTAATTACAGTAAAGTCTACATGCTAACAAATCAGGGTGAAATTAGAAGCCTTATGAGAATGTAAAATGCATGCTATTTTACTGACTGGTATTTTCCTAATTTATATATTTAAAAAAAACACTGAATGATGGTTATGATCGCTGCATTTCCATGTGACGTTTACACAGATTGCATCCGATAATTTATCATCTGCTACATCTTGCATAACTTTACTGTATATTACTGGACCAGTGTCTGAAATAAAAGGTAGATAAAACTGTTGAATTTCTTCATTTTTTACGAACTACCGATTTAAAGTTTTTGAGAGAAAACATTCAGAAGCTCGGTGAAAACTGAACAGTCAACTACCCTGGTTAATGGCCATTCATAGCGCTTAGCGTTTTGTTTCTTCGCGTTCGTGCGTATGACGCTTACCAAAGATCATTCCAATGAGGGAAAGACGACACTAAGGTAATAAGCCACTTTCAAAAGCTACGACAACGTCTCTTACGAGGAGATGGACCCACTCAAGTTTAACGGTCTGTTAATTAAATAGGTCCTGGAAAGGCGGGCTGTGACGCAGACGTTCCGTTTATTCCCGCACGGCACGCTCCATAACAAAGCTAACCGAGGCTAGCTAGAGCTAACGGCTGGGGACGAAACAGCTGGCTCGGTTCACTCATAAATTAACTCAAAACTAAAAAGGAACCGGTATAAGCATTTTAGCTATAATTCCAAGTCGTTTGTGTGTATAGAAAACAATTACTCTCTTGTTATAATCGAAACCAAGCACAAGCTACATAATTACCACGCTATGTTACGGCTAACATCTTCATCTTGCTAACAGCCCGGGTAAGTTGCCACGGCTACAGAGGAAAAAATACAACAGCAAAATGTAACAGACAAACAACACGGTCCCATTCTTATTAAACCATAGCGCCCAATCGTTTGAACTCAGGTTACCTTATATATCAACGACGTCCCTCGCAGCATGGACTAAAAATGAATGGTCAGAAATGTGTGGTTAACGGAAAACTCTTGACTCTCCATGGTGACTCCGCCCATTACAGTTTCGGCTCCGCCTACTCATTTTCCTCATTGGTTAAAATTGAGTTCTGCATCGCATTCATTGGTTGAATATATGTCTATCAATGGTGAGTCATTTTTGTGACTCATGTCGTTAGCTGTGTGGGTTGCAATCACGGGTGTAACGTTGCGTTACCCATCCTCAAACATTGAAAAGGTGGACAAAGATATTTTTTTAAATTGTTTTCAACCTGAAGGCAGCTTTGAATTAAGAATATTAAGGTGTTTTTTTTTTTAAATAAAGTATTGTAAAGCTTTATGCGCTTTTTTGTCCTCAGGGTGGCGCTCTTTATGCGTTTATCCCATGAGGGCTGTGGGCAAGAAGGCTCTCCTGTATTACAGTGTAACTGAAAAAGCCTGACTAAAGACACTCGATGCAGGACAGCTTGTGACTTTCTTTTCAGTGGAGCCTTCTCCCGAGTCAGGTTAAGACTCCCACAGAGCTGCTCTGCACAAGCTTGTAGGACTCGGGGGCTGACAGCATCTGGACCTGTTCTGGTTCAGTAAATATGAAGATAACAGTATCACGTTGCACGTGTAACTGCAGGGGGCAGTGTCGCACCACAGAGTGAAATATTGGGACACAAAGATGTGCTTTGTGCAAGCAACCAGTGATGATTTGGCCATGCAAATAAATAAATAAAAAATAAAAAAACCCCGACAAAATCCCCCCATACTCTTCACCTCATAGAGATCACTTGCTTCATTGTTGAACTTTGTTTTTCCCTTTCCTTCCTTTTCACAATTATTTAAAAATTCTGATAAATTACATTAAAATATGAGAATGTAACATGACAAAATGAGGCAAATTGGGTGTGAATACTGTAAATGCGCTACTTAAAAAAAAAGTTTGTAATTGGTATTAAAAAAAACAGCATGTCAGATAATGTAAAAATACCTGTATTTTTATTTTTATTGGAAAAACAAGTTATTTAAGCACAATTCAAAAGACAAATTATTTCCACACACAATAAATAGGATGCAAATACATCAAAGACAGATTCAGCCATGAACAAAAACAAATAAAATAAAAAAGTAAGCAAATGAACAGTCAGGCTACAACTAAAGTAGAAGTGTAACAGATATGCCTCTGTGTTCAGTTGGAGATAATGGAACCACAGTAAGATGGGACTGGTTCTCCCACCGAGCGGGGAGAAAGGCCCAGACATGTTCTAACAGCACACGCAAGCAACTCGAAAACAAATGTACAACCAAAGATTTAAAAAGCTAAAAAAGAAAAAAAACTGCTTTAACAACCAAACAAAAACGCACTCAAGCAGACGGCAAATAACTGTCTAAAGTAAAACCCATTAAAGAAAAAAAAAAAAAAAGCTTAAAACTGAGCTAAAACCATTTCTTTAGACCCTAAAAAAGGGTCAAAAACATCTAATCTCTTACAAAGAGAGCAAAATACACATAATGCTGAGCTTTTCTACACATCAAGCTTAGAAACTCTTAAAATTGGCGACCTCGCCCTCTGAAGAAAAGTCAAACCAATACTCTCTGGATAAGGCGGTATGTATTTTAGTCTGTAGCTTGCATAGGATTCATGTACCTTTGTCTTCCTTTGTTTAAAAGTCAGGGACATCCATAGGCACTGAAGACCAAACCGCCCTGTTTGTATCGCTATGTGGACACTTTGCTCTGACACATTCAAACAGGAGAGAAAGAAAGCAACTTGAGAACGAATCAATAAAGTATGCTCTGACCACATGAAAACAAGTAAGGATAAGTCACATGGGTTATTAATCCGTTTGGTGTTGCATCATCATCATATGGTGTTTTTTTTTTGTTTTGTTTTTTTTAAATAAAATGCAGAACAGACTTTGGTATTGAAACTGGTTTTGCTTTTCAGAATCTCCATGTTCTCTTGAATAAGTGTATAACCATCCATGGTGCTTTGTGCTTGATAGCTACACGACAGACGTCACACTGCTTTGTATGAAATGGGGAAACTTATTACACCAGAAGTAACAGAACGGACACAGACTGAAGGTGAACCTCACGTAACACGTCTCCTTAGGCAACAGAGTGTAAAAAGTCATGATTGAAAAACATAATTAGAAACCAAACTGACAGAGATCTAGTATGTACGTCGTTCCCAAACACTGAATCGGTGGAAATGTGAAGCTTTTTTGGAGTACTTTCAGGTGTACAGTTTTAAAATGTAATGTAAAATATTTTTCAAAATATTTTACTCACAATAAGTCATTTCCTCAAGGTGGACTACAAGTCATTTTTAAATTACTTTTGCTTAGCTCTAGGACATAATCGTCTGACCCAAACAAGGACCAGAATGACGATAAATGGACGTATGGTAAAAAAAAAAAAGCTTTCAGAAAATAACTATTAGATTATTTTATGACTATTTTTTTCCTCTATAATTTATGATAGTACTTAACTATAAAGAAATATGAATGGACAAACAGTGGTTTGCTGATTTCAGACACTCAGTTTTCACCAATCATTGAGTCCAAACGGCATTTTCAGGACAATCTGACACCTCGTCTCCCTACCTGTTTTAGGTAAATATTGTGCAGCTAGGAAGCTTGACTGAATAGAATACTTTTTCATTTTTCAAAGATCAAATACTGATTCTCATATCTTAACTGAAAACGAATTGAAGAAACACTAAAAAACTGAATGTCCGTAGCTACTTTGTTCAAGAGAACGAAGGTAAAAACGTGCCGAGCACAATGAAACTGATTAATTATCGAACAGCATACGAAATAAAACTCGGTGTAAAAGAAAACCACCAGCAAATATTAAAAGTCAATTCAAACAAAAAATGTTTTTCCTTTAAGAGTCTGCGGCACGTTAAAACGCAGACCTTCCCTTCCAGTTCTACGCTGTGGCGTATCTGGAACCCGCTGTCCTCAACATGCATGCTGGGTAATCAGCAGGTTGCAATTCAAGCCGCAACAAGCCAAGCACTGAAAACCCTTGCATTGTTTCTGCGCCCGCAAAACAACCGAGCCCTTGACAACTTGTGAGGATGCAGAGCCGGTGGCCCAATGCCGGCACAGTGTAAAAGTCTAGCGGAATCCAGACGCTTCCTCCATGCTGAGGCAGTCCACTTCATCATGGTCATCATCATCATCCTCTTCAGAGAGTCCACCTTTGGGGGTGCTGCCGTCTCCCAGCCCTTCATTCCACGGCGGCTCCGCTGGTGCTGGCCTTCACGCCGGCCCTGCTGATGTGCAGCCAGGGCAGTTTGGTGCAGTTTTTAAAAAGCTGCTCGATGGCGACGTGGCGGACGTGCAGCTCAGACGCCAAGGCGTCCTTCTCCTGCACGGCGGCCGTCAGCTCCTCAAAGACCTCTGCGGAGACGGGCAGCACACAGACGTGTGAAATGATTAAATCTTTATAAGAACTTCAAGCAACGTGAGCAAACAAACAAACAAAAACGAAAAAAAAAAGGGACAACTTCAGCGATGTTTCTTCACAAACTAAAATGGAAAGGCTTTGCTAAGTTCTGCGCCCATCAGAAATAACTTTTGGAATACCGCAGCTGTAGTAAATCAGTTAATCAACCCTCATCTCTTCAAAGTTACATATTTGTTTACTTTCTTTAAAAAAAAACATTTTTTTTAATTCCAGGCTGAAAGTTACTATGTAGAATTACAGCCACACTAAGGAAGAAATAAATAAAAATTATGAGGAAAAAAGTCGTAATATTACAAGAAAAAAGTCGTACTCAGTAAAATTATTCAGTGTTACTGAATAATTTTACCAGAATAGTCGCAACGTTAGTTGAATTAAGTAGTAACCTTATGAGAACTCCGACATGAAAAATAAAATATTAAAGTGAGGAATGTCGAGCATCTTGTGAAGTTACTTTGGTATCAGTTTTACAAATTAGAAAAAACAATCAACACATTCACGTCAAATTATTATCAGAATAACTGGAAACGATTTTCAAGCTTCTGCATATATTTTGTAGGAAAAAATAAATCACAGACTAGAGCTGGTCATGTCTGATTTTGGTCTCATTAAAACCACTCTTACGACTTTCTTCTGGTGTTTTTGGTTTTTTTCTGGTAATATTATAACTTTATTCTTGTAAATTTAACAATAAAAAATGTCTTCGTCTGGCCCTAGTTTTCAATGATATAAAATGGTCCAATATTTAGATTTAGAATATTTTGCAGTCATGAGATGAAGACTAACTATGAATAATCTTGATTAATTTAAATAATATTAAAATCTGAACATTGGATTCAGATACACAGCTAAAAGAATCCCATCACATTAGTAGGAAACTAAGACTTACTTTCAATCTGTTTCAGCAGTTGGCTGTTCAGCTGATGGAGCTCATCCACACTCATTTTCGTCACTGAGAGAGAAAACATTGGTTTATTATTATTAGAGGAACATATCATATTAAATTCTGGTACAGAAAGAACTATGCAGGGTGGAATGAGATGCAAAGATGGGGGGAAATGACATTAATTTCTTCTACCTTATCTCCTACAAACATTATTCATGACATACAGTATTCTGACTCAATAAAGAGATAAAAGACTGAAAATCCACACCAACTACTACAAAAAAAGGGAATTATTATAGCATACATTCGTCTTTGCTGTGCCCCTGGTTTCTGTGCTGCTTCTGTCCTGACGACTGCTTCCAGCTGTGCAGATCCTTTCGTCCGTCCCTGCTCCAAGCGTCGGCCTGCGACTCGCGCAGCAGCTCCACCTCCTCGGCCGTTTGACTCTCCAGCATCCCCGCAGCGTACGCCGGCAGCCCCGTCGCCCTGGCCCTGTCCCAGCAGGGGGCGTAGCGGGGCACCTGGGCGTCAGACTGGGGCAGCAGCTTGCGCTCGCCCTGCTGGCTGTAACAGAGGAGCTTTGCCCCCCGTCTGGCGCAGCCGCTGGAGGAGAGCGAGTCTTTGTTCTGGGCGAACTGGATGATGCGGTTCAGCTTCTGGCTGAGGGCCAGCTTCATGCCCTCATAGGCACTTCTGGAGACCTTGGAATGGGACAGCTTCTGATTGGCAATGAGGTGGCATTTCTCAAAGCAGTCTCTGTGGCCACGCAGCGACTTCGAGTGCAGCAAGGAGGCCGAGGTGACGCCTGCGATAGAAGCGGACAAAAACAAAGAGAGTTAACGCCACAGCTAATAAAAAAAAAAAAACTGATTTATGGTTTATAACTTTATGGTTTATAACATCCCTCAGACAGGAAGTAGAGAACCTGTAAAACAAACTGGAAGTAAAATGGGTCGCCTTTATAAACCGAGGGAAGATGAAGGTGAAAATCACTTGTGTGTGTGTGTGTGTTTGAATCTACAGAGAGAAGTGTGTGACGAACAGCAGAGTGAGTGGTTGCTTTCTTCGCATGGCCTACATTTCTCAGCAGGTAGAGGGTACACGATGTAGGCCGACTTGAGGAGATTAGTCACTGATCTTTAAACTGTTACAGGAGATCACCGCGGCACGCTTAGCTTGTGCTTCAAGTGGCCATGGCCGCTTTGGCCCCACAAAGCAAAATACAGTCAAAACTGGACGCAGCACCGTTCAAAATTATACTCCAAACAGGTCAAAACATGAGAATCTGCCACCAGATGCAGTGGAAAACTGTCTCTTGATGTTTTAGTGTGCCGTTTCATTAGCAGTAAAGTGTCTCTAAAACATCCATAAAATGTTTACCAATGAGCTAAAATAAAATTCAGACCTGAATCTGCCTCATTTCCACTTACAGCTAAAGGACAATATCAAACTAGATTAAGCAAATTAGGTCCAAGTCTCTCCGGGTCATCCGTCTCCACCAGGATTAGACAGCCCAGAAAGGAGATAGTTGAACATCTTAGGAAATGCAGAAATCATAAGTAAAATTACACACAATTACATTCATGTTTCTCCTCTTGCTTGCAGTTTAAATGTTACATTTAAAACTGGAGCTCAGGGTTCTTGAAACTCACCAATCGTTTTTATAGTGTTCAGGAACCTATTTTCTAGTAAGAAATAGTGATGCACAGATCAGATAATAATATCTGTCGGTCTAGAATAAAAAAAAAAAGTCTAGACTGGGTGTCATGACAATATGCCCAATCCATACAGGCAGATCTATTCAGTCTAAGTCTATGCTTCACTATTTATTTTACATTATATTTAGAATTTCTATTTGGACTTTCTCAACCATTTGAAAGAAAGTTTGTTTTTACATTGGTTGTTATGCTCCTAACTGCACTGACAGCACAAATTAAAGTTGTGGTTTTACCTCTTTGACCAAGCCTGTGAAATTATTTGTGTATTTAAGTGCGCTGTACCGGTGCAAAGTTATCAAATAAATTTTTCTTCTGTATCGGATCGGTATCCGACGATACGGAACCTCAGATATCTGTATCGGTATCGGAAATGAAAAGAAGGGAATTGGTCCAACTCTAGTAATAACTAGCTACAAGGTCTAAAACCAGACAGTAAATGTTTCATTTTCTCCTTAATTTTCTTAAGTAGTTTTTAAGTACTTGCAAATAGATTCAAAATGTGGTTTTCGTTTGGACCGTTAGCTTTAATGGCTCTCTTCCACAGCAGAGTTTTAGACCATTACACAACCGTGTGTTTGGGAATCTATTCTTAGCTTCTGCATATTTGTGGTTGGCCCAGAGTGCCTTGAAAGATGGATTTTTATTCTGTGGATTAGCCTTGTGAGGAAACCACATTACGTAATCCAAGTTGGTTGCAACTCTGGTCAAAGGATGTATAATAACGGCTGCAAGAGCTTTCAGTCAAACAGTGATACTAAGCTGATCAGTCACTGAAGCACATTTCCTACCTCTAGCTTTGTGACAGAAAATCATAACAATATTAAAAACAACAAAAAAAAAAAACATTGGCCCAAAACCAGAGCAGTGTGCAACCAGCCAAAGACCTCACTCAGCGTAAGCAGCTTAGCACTGCTGCCTTTCATGGGCGCACACATTAAGCACAAACACACACACAGACTATTTGGTGGAGGTGAAGTCAACATTGTTGAGCTGGGACAAGTGGCGATAATACACACCACGGACCGATACGCTTGGGGTTTCTTTTCTCTGGTCTCTTGAGGGAGGAGTCAGACTTGCCAGAAGAGAAAGATGGAAAACATGCTTGGTTAAAGTCTGACAGAAACCTCTGAAACGTAAACAGCTGGTGTTATTGATCTGTTTCAGTCTGAAGGCAGCTGTGGCTGCGAGCTGAGTTAATTATTCTACAGCACTGGGATCAGTCAAGCAAGAACCGAACGAGCAAAGTCTATATAAGAGAAAAAAAAAAAAAACAAACAAAGAAAAGAGTCCCAAATCCCCACTCCTATTCTTAAAGCTTAAATATTACAGTTTCAAAGCCTTTACACAAATATTTAAAACTATATTTTCATAGGGTCTAATTGCTTCTATTTCAAAATAGAAAAGCAGCAATTATTCACAGTCTCGCTAATCTAATACAACACTGATTATTGCATTTACCTTCTCTGTAATATATAATTAGAAACTGAAAGGAGGCTAAATTTAGCAGTAGATTTCAAGTTCTAATTTCTGGAATTATTACGCTTTTACTGTTCTGTTCTTTGTAGAAAAACTCAAGTGAGTTGATGTTAACTGGTTCATTAGTCAAGCTGTTTGGGTAAAGGACAGGCATAGGCGTTTTCAGTCAGCTGAGTGGCAGCAACAAGTGGGGGAGGGGGACCTAATCTATGTTTCATAAAGCAACAGAAACCCCTGGTCACTCTGGTTCTTTACTGGGTGTTTCCTTAATCTTACATAATATTTCTTTAGTTTTGAGGATGCAGTTATTAAAAGACAGACAGTTTAGTTTTAAGGGAGTGCCGCTACAACTTTTTCACTTCTGCAACTCAGCTATCTCAGTGTGTGGGATACAAGCACTAGCAGATAGAAATTCTAGGGCCGACTAAATGCCAGATGCAGGCCGATAGAATCCGATATGATGTTTTTGGCTGATATCGGACCAGTTTCTGATATCAATATTGGATTGGGACAACCCCTATTTGGTCTATGCACCATGATGTAACCATGAGCCTCAGGCATTTTAGATAAGAGAAAATGATCTGAAAGTGTTTAAAAGATGAAAGACAGCAAGCAAAAAGTGCCATCTTTGATCAATGGAATTTAAGAATTAAATTACAACCAACCAAAGCACTGTCATACTGTAGCCTTCTCCCCACTTTAAATTACTAAACAGATTCACTGTATTGTGGTTTCTTATGAAGAAACGCACAGTGGGCCTGTACATCATTAGTTTTCAAAACATTCACTTTGAAATGCCTTTTTTGAACAATCGGTAATACTTTATTTGAAGGGGGGTGAATAAGACTGACATGACACCGTCATAAACATGACATAACACATGTCATGAACATGAATAAGCCTTCATGAATATTTATGACTGTTATCATAAAGTGTCATTCGGTAAATTATGACAGTTTTAATACAAAATTGACATTATTCAAAATGTCTTTGTTATGACAACTTGACATTAACCAAGAAATCATTACTGATATAAATTTGTTATAAAAGAATTACTGATTGCCCTTTAAAAATTAGGTAACTTTATGTTATTAAAGGTAAAGTTTAAACAGTAACAGTCTTATTCACCCCCCTTCAAATAAAGTGTTACCGAACAATGTGTTTACCTTAAGAAAAACAGCAGTTTTTAGTTGAATATTTAAGTCGCTGTGTAAACGGCCGAATTCAGTCATTTACAATTTCTTCAACTTGATCATGGAAATAAGAAAAAACTGTTGTGCTGTTTTTCTGCTATTCAAGCATGTTTCATATCGAGACAAACAGATATTTTTGCTTTGCGCCTGAGAGCGATAACCAAGGCTAGCATACAGCAGCAACCATATGCAGCCAATCTGGCTTTGCTCTGGGTGGAAGAGCTGGGGAAGGACACCCGATCCTCGACACACTTCAGAGTAGTGGACGGTTGAAAGTTGGTAGTGAGAACAAGTGGGACAGAGGTCATCAGAGGTTTCCTGCAGTTCAATAGAGTCTGTTAGCAGCAGCTGCTGCTGCTGCAGCATGGAAGCAGGCCGGCTTCCTTATCAACTCTGAGATAATATGGAAAGCAGCGAAAAACGGTTCAAACACCTGTCAACCACTGCAAACTCCGCAACGCTTCCTTCCAGTGTAACTGCAGGAAATCACACTCACTAAACTGTAACCAAACTCCTACACGGTTCGGTTTACAGTAAACTTCTAGAAGATTACTGGGATTACTCAATATAAAAATGTAGTAATGTATATTTTTTTAGTGGTAAAAAAAAAACCCAGATCCACTCCATCAGAAAAACAAACAGAACAAAGAGATTGTTCAGGATCTCATTATTGATAACAGTAGAGCAGAATTGGGCAGATGGTACACAGTGAGAAGGATAGTCACAATCACATCTGGCCACCATCTGCCTTGAAATGTTGCTCAGGAGTCATATCTCTGTGACTGGAAGAAGACAGATGAAGACAAATGGCTCCTTAGAACCATGGCTGAATGATTCAAGTAGCTTCCTGAATCCAAAACTGAAGAGCACCTCAAACAAACGACGTCCATGAGGTATTTTTAACGGTATTTTTTTTTAAACATAGAAGATGAGAAGTTTGTCAAATTTGCTAACCAAGTAACAGTATCTGTGTTTTCAATAGTGCAATTGATAAGGACAGCTTGAATGCATTATTTGGTAGGTTATTAGATGTCAAGTGTCACACATTTGCGCTCTGCATGTTAATAATGTATTTGGTGCATTGGACAGACTTTAACTGGTGGAAGCATTGTGAAAAGGTGAAATTTGGGTAAGCCAACAGATTTAGCTTGATAATAAATTGTCAAGCTAATATAACAGCAGGTCAAAGCTTTTAGGATACAAATACTAAGTTGGACACACTGTTGTTTTGTTATTATTCTGTTGGGGGAGGGGGGGGGTAAATTGAAACAAAGTGTATATTTTGAGATGTAGTGGGCTCTATTCCGTTTTGTGAAGGAGCGTTAATGGCTGCATTAGTAAATATGACTGAGGATAAAGATCATGTTTATATCTGGTCACTTGTATTTGTACAGCGTAATAATCTCAAACTGGCTCGTGTTAAGGCAGAAAATGTCTTTAACTTCCAATTAAAAGTGTTGCTCAGACAAAAGAGGATTTTCAAGAGTCTACATCAGGGGTGTCCAAAGTCGGTCCTGAGCTTCAGGAAACATGCCGGCATCCTGCATGTTTTAGTTCTCTCCCTGGTGGTACTAACAACCTTTTCAGCATGTCAATGTTCCTCTTAGGCCTTCTAACGAGCCATCATTTGATCCAGGTGTGTTAAACTAGGGAGAGAACTAAAACATGCAGGATGCCGGCCCTCGAGGACTGACTTTGGGCACCCCTGGTCTACATGATAGAAATATTTTGCCTTCAGACCAAAGCCTGTTATAAAAGACTAAATCAAATAAAGACCAAACTCAATCGTGACACATTTACTTGCAGTTGCCAGGTTAACAGAGACTAAATATTTTTGAAGGAGCTTATTTATTCAAAAGCATAATCCAATGGTAAGCAGGGGGGCTCTGGAGCGTTCGTTATAACAGGTTCTGCGTTCGATTATACGGCTGCGACAGGGAGCAATATTGCCAGGCGGCTCTATAGCTGGCGGGGTGAAGAGTTGAGCCTCGGTAAATGAGTTGTTTAGAAGAGCGCGTAACAATAGACCCTGTAGAGCTGCAACAATCGACACCATCTGTGTTTCGCCAGGCGTCTGCTGAGGGATTTTTCTGCTTGTCTGATCCGAAAACAGGCTTGTTGTGTTACGAGGTCTCAGCGAATATCTGCATCTGGATTACGTAAGGAATGCTGCTGAATTCAACACCTTGCTCTTAACAAGCGGCCGGAGATGACCGAGAGACCAATGAAAGGAGAGAACTGTGGTCACCCGAAACACATTTCACACACGCAGGATGGAACGTGCGAGGTGTCAGGTTGGAACGACCCCGCTGATGCTGTTTTGTGACAAAAATATAACAAGGGACGGCTCAAATAACACGTACACTTTATTTCAACAAAGAACAACACACTAACTTCAGCAGCCTAATTATGGGATCGACAGGCCCAGTACCAGTAAATTAACTTGGGCTTTAATCAGCCATTTAGGGAATCTGACAGATGGTCTTATTAAATAAATAAGCATGTTATCCAAGCACAGAGTCTTCATTATCTATAATAAGCTGAACTGAAGATCTGATTTGGTTTTCTTACAGCGCCATATGGATTTATATTAAAATCAGATCAAAGTTTGTTCTTTGTGTTATATTTGATTTTAATTCACTGGATGCCAGTAGAGGAAGTCTACCAAAGCTTTATATGATTTATTAGCACAACACTCTCTTTATGTTTGAACTAATAACAGTCAAACAACCGCATGCCTGCTCTGCATTTAGCATGACGGGAAGCTACAAAAACTGGATAAGCTATCAAATGTTTTGTCTGGAATCATGTGCTTTCACCACAGCAAATTATGGCTTGGATTATGTTCAGTTTAACTCCTTTTTGCTAAAGGGATTGCTTGTTAACTCCCTTTCACCGAACAGCTGACAAAAACAACTGCTAATAACTGAAGTTTGCAGTTTGTGGTTTAGGTTTAGCCGATATAGAATTCCCAACAAAGTTGGAAAAGCTCTGGATTACATGATGGTTCAGGTTCACGCAGCGTTTCCCCATTAAATAAAAACAAACTAGCTAAACTGGCTCTGACTGTTCTGCTTCTGAACAACGGACCGGCTGTGTTGACGCTCAGGGCTACGTGAAGCACCCAATTGAGATGGAGCAACAGAAGAGAAAATAAACATCTCCAAGTGAAAGGATATTAAGTCAGAGGTTGAGCAATGCAGAAACAAGCCAAGTGATGTCTATTTTGAAGAAACTGGCACATGCACACACACACACACGCACACACACACAGGCAAATGGAGTTTCCTCAGATACAACAATGCCTTCACTTCCTGTGTAAAACTGTGCCCCCAAGTCTTATTGAAGTCGGTGTTTCCGTCATCACTGTGAAGGGATTGTTTGTTGATATCAGTTCCATACGTGGACGGCGTTAAATCTTTGCTTTATGCTTTTGTATTTCATGATTCTCGGGAGGACAAATTGTTAAAAGTTAAAAGCTGCTTCCAGATAATCTGACTAAACAGTAAGCCAGCAGCGAACATCCTTGCAGGCAAGTCTCGACAGCTCTCTTCCGTGCAAACATCCAAACAACGACCAGGAGGCCGTGGGCGGAAATGAATACAAAGGTCATGCAGCGTCGCGCTGTATCCCGTCTGATTTCTACTGCGACTATACCATCTCTTAATTATTTTATCCATATTATATATCAATTGATCTCCGGTAAATGTAGTTTTAATGCTCTATGAGTGGCTACAAGTACTCAAATAATTATCAGCAGCAAAAAACTTTTCAGACAAAAAATAAATTAAACAAAGAATAAAAATCCTGTATTGGCCAATATCAGAATCGGCATGTCAGGCTTTTTAAAGATCAGTGATCGGGCACCGGTATGTTCCCAACTCCACAAAGAAGACGCTAGCTGTATTCGCACATGTTTTTTGTCGTTCAGGCTGTGGATTCACTGTCTTGGGAAATCAGAAAGAATCATTCCTGAAACCGGGTTCCAAAGTGGATACATTTCAGGACGCCGGTTTCATGTTTCCGTCTGAGTATGACAGTCACGTCTTTTATTAAACAACGGCGTCAGCATCGCTGTTCTGTTTTTGCGTTGCTCTATTTCAGTGTTACAGCGCCACCGATTGGCCCGGCAGACCCAACATTTTCTGTCAAAAGTTCACCAGAAAACTTCTTTGAAAATACACATCTCTGTGCAACAAATGCTTAATAAATTTATCTTTCAACATCTACAACGAAGGATACTGTGAACGCTGTCTGTTACATGACAGAATCCATTAACTCTGTGCCAAAATGAAGCAGAATTATCTGAGAAAAACACTGATGAGTCCACGTTTCTGCATTCATTCTTTCGCAATTACGACTCCAAGTCCTGCTGCGGCTGCACAGATCAGTGCTGTGAACTTCATTACCGCTGTATTCCAACAACACGAGGCAACAGATGAAAACGCTGCTAAAACTGCAATTGGGGAAATAACAGTTGTGGGATGGGAAAGGTTTCTCACAGAGTGCATCTGTCTGTGTGAGAAAAACAATGAACATTGCCAACTTGGCAGTCCATTTCAACACGCGATTACACGCAAAGAAAAGCCATTAAGTCTACATGAGCAATCAGCAAACACACGGTTCGGCCTTTGTTGTCACTCACTCACGCTAAAAAGTTGCCAAAAGAAATGTGGCAGCCTCTTGTTTCAGTAACGAAATGCAGAGCTCCATCAGAAACATGCGCTCGTCTGCAAAAACCCCCCCCAGACTACTGCTCGTTGGTCATTACGAAGGCTGTGTTCAATGATCAGGATTTTTGAGTTTCTCACCTGATAAAACTACAAACCGGAATGATTCCTTGGTGCAACTGCAGGAAAATACAACAGCGACAGCCATCAAAAACCGCCAGCTGCCGAGGTAACAGTTGTGAGACCGTGTGAAACTGAAACATTAACATACGGCGAATGACATACGGATTTTTTCCTTCACGCCGGCTTTGACATAACTCACTCGTATAGTTATTTAGGTTGCTGGCATCTCTCTAGCGTATGCAACGGTTACTATTCTAGTCGCCCGTACGATGATTAATGAGCGTGCAAACGTTCAACTGACAACATTTTACTGCGCCGTGAACAACAGTTCCTCGGTACCCACACACCGTCTCCCTCCACCGTGACGGGCCACGCGGCCGCTTCGGCTGCGGAGGGGAGAATGACGGGAACTCTGTCAGCATCTGGAACGGCACGCTAACAAGTAGCCGATAGTCATATTGTGCACAGAAAAACAAAAAGCCTTTGTGTGTGTATGAGATGAGCACCAGATGAGGGGTACCCGTCCCCTTCTGATTCCCCATTCTTCTTCAAATAGGCCACTCAGTAATTAAAAGATGAAAAAAAAAAAGAACTTCAAACACACACTTGAGCTGGAGTGGCACATCAAACAGGAGGGGGGATCATTGTAGTTTGCCATAATAAATGCTTTGGTCATAAAAAGCTTTTATTCTTATATAAGGTTTATAAATTGTTCATGGAGAGAGGATAACACTTGTTTATAGAAAATCTGTTTGGGAGATAAAGATGGAAGCAGTGTGAAGTTGAAAGGCTTGGAGAAAGAGTTCTTCTAATCTGGATATTCCTCCGAATGCTACAGAGCTGCAGCAGGTAAAACCATGTGGGATGTAGCTAAAATTCACTCCAAAAAATGCTTATAAGTGCCTATTTTAATAGTTGCGCGAGGTATTTCGTCTTCCCAAGCTACATTTCCGCATTAAATTATTCCTGGCAAATTTTCCGGGAATAATTTAATGCGGCGTTCCACAAAAAAACAATCCAGGAAGAGGTGAATAGGAAAGTGTCCACTGTGTATGTGTACAAGATAAAACTTTAAACTTTTACGTTGACTAAACCTATCACAACTTATTGTGTGATGAATTAAAATGAGCACAATAATTTCCACTCGGGCAGCAGTCGTTACAGAGATGCTTCCCTTTAACATCGTTGAAAAGCCGGCGTTTCGGAGAAAACGCTGCCAACATTTGACACAGGACTTCATTTGCGCTACCTGCCACTTTGACACTCTGACATTTCGCAGGCTAAAGTTTTATTACCTCATTTCTGCCGTGACATATTCACACTTTTAAAATCATTAAAGTTGAGAACAGGTGTCTGGCTTGTAAATGCACCATTAATTCCTATGGGAAAAGAGAGATAATTTATCACCACCAAGTTCGGTTGTAAAAGTAAATGACTCTTGGGTCCACATATATAAAAAGTTGTTTGCTCCCCACAAACAAGCAATGCACTTCCTCTTTTCCAGTTGCTTTTCTTACCTTCGATGCTGAGTTCAAAGCAGACGTGGCAGAAGGACAGGGTCCCCGTTTCAGTCTCTAATTTGCAGACGCTGCAGATATTGTCGTCGTTCAGATCGATGTTCACAAACTGCTCCTCTTCATCCATTGCGCCTCTTCTGAAACACAACCATTAAAAGATGGTGATAGCATCCCCAATTGATTGAAGTCGTCAACAGCTTCTACTTTGTCTCAATTTACAAAACAATGCAGCAAAGACACAGTCTTTCACACGGCGATACAATACAAAGGATGCCAATTATCAACCGGGTTCAAAAGTCTGTGTTGAGTAATCTTATCATGTATGGACAGTTTGAACGCACTCAGGACACAATGAGGATGGTTTCCATTATACTGAAGAGCCACAGACCAAAAAAAAAGCCCTCCCTAGTCAATGACTGTGTTTGTTTTATCTAAAAAATAAAACAAAAAAGTGTGATTCAAATGTTAGCATTCATAAACATCAAACCGGAGAGTTATGGAATAGTTAGGACATTGAAATTTGTGTTTTTAATGAGCATCCCCAACCAACTACTGCTCAGTTGAACTCAAACTAACCAATCACACCGACCCTTAACTGACAAAGTCACTAGTATTAAAGTGAGTTTTAAAGCCAGTAAAGTAGCTCAACTTATTTCATCGTACAACAGAGAATAAAGGAAGGTAGCCTGTTGCTTTAAATGAAAAATAAGCAATTCATATTCTTGGAAATAAAAAAAGAGAAATATCCACTGACGGTCAGAAAAATTAACTTCGTTGTCTAAATTGGGGAATATTTAGTCAGTAAAAACATCACAGACCAATTATGATCCAAAACTCTACATTACAGAGAGTTTGCATAATGCTGTCTGTAATCAATTTTTGATTGAGTCTGAATCCAAATTAAAATGTAAACGCAACCGAAGCACCCCTCGTTATAAACTAGACATGAAAACAAATTAGGTTATGGCATCACCATAACCGTCTAACTCAACAGAGCGTCACATATTTTGCTTCCATTTTCTCTTCAGAGGTAGAAATAATGTCCCTGGTTCTTCTAGACCGGTTCAGCCCACGGGAAACAGTTTCAAGTCATGTCGAAAGCTCCGTTTCGCTTTGTTCTTTCGACAACACACCGTCAAAAATAATGTATACATTATGAACAGAGCCCCTAGTATCCCAAACCGAGCATGCAAAATTACAGGTGAAACCATAGGACATGGTTACCGACACTATAACAACATAGAGACTCGGTTATTTGATAAACTTTCCACCACGTCGGTGGTACATGTATGACCTTCAGAACCAGTTTCCCCCCCAACTGGTCGATACTTTAAATGTCTAAAACCACACGGACTATAAACCTGACACTTTACAGTTTAGAGGAACCGAGTGTCCCACACAATGTTACACCTCAGAGCGTTAAAATAAACGAGTGCTAACAAGAAGTTATGCTAACAGCACACTCGCATCCTCCGAGCACTCAGTCTGCTTCGTGACCGTTATTCTGCGGAGCTAAACAGAAAGGGCTTGAGGAAAAGACGGATTTTATTTCCCAGTATTGAACACACCACGTCTGACAAACTTACCTCACAACCGACGGCTCTTTTCGGACAGCTTTTCGCTTTGAGCGGACACCTCGGTAGTTCACGGTCTCAGAGGGCTCTCAGACATTAAACAAGACTGCGCGTCACGGTAAATCCAAGGAAGCCACAGGAACCTCTGTCGCCTCTAAGCGGAAAGAACCACTTCTCGGAGTGAGGGGACTGGAAAGTAATTATACTTTTAAATATATGACATTTTGCCGGCAACATAAATATCCGAACAACAAAATGATATTTAGCAGACTTTACTCACAAAATATTCCTCTTCCAATGCAGAACTTTATTAAATAAACAGCCCAAAGACAACAATGGCCGCCAGCGCACCCCTCCGATTTAAACAAGTATTTTCTTCCACGCGTCACCAAAACACGCGCATGTTTGGAAAGAACCAAATAAAAAAAAAAGTCACAAAATATGGGAAACAATTTCTCGTTTAGAAATATACAACATCAAATATTAATATCTGTACCTCGAGCAAATCTTTCGTTTTTACTACTTTCTGTTGACATTCACGGGAACATGGCAGGGCACGACGCGGGGAACTGCCGCGAAACACCCAGAGCTACAATCATTATTATAAAGGATTAAGTGATTTAAGTGTAGCACGGCGGCTGCAAATCACTTTCTCCCCACATGTCTGGAAAGCGACAACACAAAAGACCCTCTCTCCCCCAAAACGCGAAACAGAAACAACTGTTAAGCAGTAATAAAAAAATTTTTTAATTATTACATATAATTTTTTATTTTATTTCCGAGCTATTATTTTTTACATTAAAAATGATATCACGTTAGATAACACAGTTATTGTTTTTGCAACATTTTGAAGTTTATGTCTCTTCAGTTTCCGGTCATAATATTTTGCATTTTGATAATATATTTGGCTTGTTGGCTGGACTGTCCTTCTCCTTAAACTGATGGTTATCTTCTGTGGCATATAACTCATGAAAAGTGTTTAATGACATGACTAATTTTAGAGACTTAGTTAATAATAATTTTATTTGTTTACTTGCTGATATTTTCTTTAAAATTCGCATTTGTAAACTTTTCCTTTGAGTCCTTTCTCATTTTTTGTCACAACCAGGATGTCATAAAACCACAGCTTTGAACATTTCTCAGCACACTGCTTAATGTATTATTTTAAAGTTAAAAGAGTTCAAGCCAACAAGAGTTGCAACTTTCTTCCTTAGCCAACAGGAGAGCGTTAATCGGAGATGCACCAATGGTAACTCTGGAGGAGCTCCAGAGATTCACATCAGTGGGAGAATCTATTGGCAGAAAACCTAATAGTTGCATACAAGCCACGTAGGAGACAGAGCAATCTTGGAAGAAGACACTCCAGTCAGATCACACCTGAACACAACATCTCCACTGTGACAAATGATGATGACAGCATCATGCTGTTGGGATACTTTTCTTGAACAGGAACAGAAATGCTGGTATGAGCTGACAGGATGATGGATGGAGCTAAATCAATACTAGAAGAAAACTTGTTTAAGGTGTTAAAAGACTTGAGACTGGGGTGGAAATTCACCCGTATGCAAGATGACTAACCTAAACATAAACTCAGAGTAATGTAGGTCAGTGCACAACCTGCATGTGCTAGAACGGCCCAGTCAAAGTAAATACCTAAATCTAATGGAGATTTTATGGCAAGACTTAATTACCGAAGTGGATGGATTTTAGTGTCTGGATGGTCAAAGCTGCCACATAATCACCTAGATTTGCAGATGTACTTGCAGTGAAAAGTGGTTTTGCAAAATTAAATAAATAAATGAATAAATAAATAAATATCATAATACAAGTGGCACATTTTGGTATGTTTATTAGTGAAAGAAAAATAATCAAAAAGTATCAATCATTTTCTTGCTACTTCAAGTTTGTGGATGTAATGTAATGTGATGAAATGTGAAAAATATACAGGAGCTATGAATATTTTACACTCTTAACGCCTATTTATAAAGTAGTTCAAGTACTTAAAGACCATCAAAACCTTGCAGACCAGTTCAGTTTTTCTTACATGTATATAAACCCTCTGTAATGCCAGCTGCTCCAGGGTCGTGTCAGTGATACTTTAGGCTCATTTGGCCCTGCATTCTCCAGCTGCTCCCGTATCTGGGAGTATACAAAAGAACATGGCTACAACAAAATGAGCTGTCTTCATTTTTTAAAATTAGTTTCAGACAGTTTTCTGGAATTCTGAGCTCATGTAGGGAGGCTACAGACAACAGCTTTCATTCTTCTTTCCTGTTTTACCTCATTTAATGATAGAAAAATCTAAATGTTTCACAACAGCAAACAAATCAAATCAATTTTCAATGGATAATCGTTGAAGCCTGTGATTGAGCTAGACCAGGGGTCCTCTCCAGAGAACAAGTGGCTCTTTGGACCCTCCACAATGGCTCCAAATAACTTTGACAGAAAGTGATCAGCGTTTTAGACATAGCAAAAAATTCTTAGCATAAGATTAGAAATTATGTTCCCCACCTCCACTCGTCTTCATTTTCCACAAATAGCTACACTCCATACAAGGAAATTGATCCGCATAAAAGTTATATATATTTTTTTATTATTTTAAAACCTACAAAAAGAAATAAAATGGCGACCCTTTACAAATGATGCATTTCCTCATTTTGTAGCTGGATAGTTGAGTTCTCTTTTCTCAACAAGTCACGTAACTTTTGCAACTCTTCATTTATTTATTTTTGATTTGTTTAATTTCCCTCTGGGATTAATAAAGTACTTTTGAAATGAATTTAGCTGGACAAAAATAGTTCATACGCTGGGATTGTAAATATTTCAGTAGTATTTCAGACCCCTGATCCGGACGGCGCGAGAATGTGACCGAGTGACCGTATGACTCAGGCGCCCCCTCCTGGAGAAACTTGAGTAATTCAAGCAAAACTAAAACTGGGCTCAGTTCCACTTAAGATGCAAGAAGGGACCTGAATTGACATAACTCTGCTACGTAAGGTTTTGTCTTGAGAACGGAGGAGATTTGGAGCTAACAAGTGAAGTTCTGGAAAAATTGTTTGGGGGAAAAACTAAAAATGGTTTTAGATTAAACCATTCCAGTCAATGTTTTTATTTTTCATTTATTTTTATTTATTTATTTATTTATTTTTGTAAATAGCACAATTCAACATCTGCTTCTCTTCAAGTGGTAAATGACAACACAGATGCTAAAACATTGCGCAGCTTTTTTTAAGTGACCCATCTAAAGCTTTTGATACTGTTGAAACTGTACCTCTTCTTCAAGTTGTAGCTGGTTCTCACACTATTTACGCAGCAGAACACACTGTGTCCAGGCTGCGGGGTCTTTTTCCTCCCTCCTTGCTGTTTCACAGGGAGTGCCTCAAGGCTCAAGTAAGGAGTGCCACACGGCTCCTTACTCAGGCCATTGTTGTTCATAATTTATGTCAACAGCCTGTGACAAATTGCCTGATGCTAAATCCCATCTTTATGCCGATGATGTGGTTATTTATTATTCATCTTCTTCAGTTTCTCAATCATTTAAACTTTTTTGTAATATGCATTTGTTCAGTGCTGTCTGATGAGGCTTAAGCTGGTTTTTAACGCAGATAAATCAAAAGCACTGTGGTAAACAGCGCCCACTACTCCTCCCCAGCCTGCTAACTCTTCCAAAGGTTGAAACTGTATTTGTCAGATGGTATGTATATTTAGGTATTCTGCTTAATAAATCTTATTGTCAAACTCATTTCTAAGCTAAAACTTAAATTGGGTTATTATTAATTATTTAGATCTGCTATTCATGAACTCTTCAGTCCAGCATTTGGAAAAACAATTAAAAAATCTGATACATTATATGACTGTTTTTTTTTTTCAAATATATCATTGCTCACAGCATGCTACATGCTACGACAAAATGTCCGTCTTTCACTGAACTCAGACCCTCACTGGCTGGTCTATATCTACAAAGGCACTCTTGGGCTTCTTCCTACACATTATTCTTGCTTCTGTGTAGAAACTTTAGTCTTTATGGTCTGCGCTCTTGCAAGCCCCAAAAAATTTACAACTGAACTGGAAAAAGGGGGCTTTAAAATATCGCCTATAACTTTGGGGCAATTCAAGTGAATTGTAAAGAATGGCTCATTTTGCTCCCGTAACTTATCAGCTGCAACTCATAAGCATGAAACCTTATTGTGTCTCTTGTTTGTATTTGGTCTTTTTGCATGTTTTCTGCTGCCATCTTGACCAGGTCACTCTTGGGAAAGAGGTTTTATTCTCAATGAGTTTTTGGATATAACACATCTGAAGGCAAGTGCAGCAGTTTTTGGCAATTAGGGAACAAAGTCTCATGAAGACCAACATATTGCAATCAGCGGGTCATGGAGGAAGTCATGGAGAAGTCTGCAGCATAGTTAGGTTAGGAAATCATATCAGAAGACATCCAAATGTGAAACCGGTACAGCAACTGTACTCTTACCAGGACATGACCTTCCATCTGAACTGGCAGGCCAGGCAAGGAGACTATTAATAAAAGAATCAGCCCAGACAACAACAGGGACAACTATTAATCATGCACTTGATGACTGAGGAAGACCAAATTACAGTAGAGGACAAAGCAAACACTGAAGAAGGTGCTGCTCTGTTACATCAGACCAAAATCACAGCTGTTAGGGCTACATGCATAGTTTGAATCAATGCGTTGGAACGGCGTAGTCAAAGTTTCAACCTAAACTCAATCTCAATCGAGAATGTTGCTCTGTAACATAAATCCCAATAAAACACGTTTGTTTTTCGGAATACGAATACGTTGGCAGGGACCTCCATTAGTCACACACTCGCGCGGATTTATGTGTCGTTTGCAGGGACACGTGACGACTCTTTGTGAGCCGGTCTCATAAGAACAAGTCTGCGAATCAGACTTGGTGATCGCAAACGCGTCCGTTCGCCTCATCAGCTTGCAACAAATATTGCCAAGACTGATGTCACGATGCAAACACATCCTGACACGTCTCCCTGGGCTCCTCCAAGAACAAACAGGAGGGCCACATGTTGACGCGGTGGCAGAGCGCCGGTTACCGTGCAACAACACCGGGCCCATTTTCTGCCTCACAGATGCTTTTTTCCCCCCCGCCCCTCCACAGATGTTGGACTTTAACATGTCCAAGTGCAGATTTTCCAGGAAAACATTTATTTATTTATTTTTCTGTAATCAAACATTCAGGAGGTGAGCAATGCACCGGAGCTTTTTGTTCAGCACGGAGTTAAATCGAAGCCAACTTAACTTTTGATTTTAATACTTTCGGTAACCACCGAGTGCTTTATGTGACTTAGTCGTAAATCTCGCAGCTCATCGCTGCAGATTTGCGTTCACATCCCCGAAGCTTTTATCCGCGTGTCGCAGCTTGCCTCGCCGCTCAGACGAGCGATCCCTTGGATCCTGCTGAGCGGGTTCTGTGAGATTAAAAATAAAAGAGGCAAAACACAAGGGCCCCAAAGAAGTCAAAGTAAGAGTTTTGTTTTCAGGTGATCTGCTGCTAAAAAGCCTTTAAAAAACTTTTTTGTTATTTATTTATTTATTTATTTATTTATTTATTAATTTATTTATTTATTTATTTTGGGTGAACGGCTCATGAATGCTGCCGATGTATCGCGATAACGGCCTTTTGGCTCACGTGTTGAACGCACCGTGATTCATGAGGGCTCTCTGCTTTCCGTCTGCCAGTCTGACAGAGTCGTGACTCACCCGAGTGGAAAAGTCCGTGGCACTGCGACACAAAGAAAGCATACAAACAATTCATACAAAAATGAAGCCATGCAATCCCTGAGACACTGCTTAATCACCCTGCGGGTTCTGTTAGGAAAGTTATAGTTACAAACCACGGTTGCCACGTTACGGTCAAAACCCTCTGTGTCCTTTATTGGGATTTTATGTGATGAACCTACAGAACATCGTACATAATTGTGAAAAAGATGTAAAATGATGCTGTTTAAGTAGTTCTGCACTTAAGAAGAATCTGAAACACTTAGTAGAGTCACCTTTTGCTGCAGCCACAGTTGATATTTTTGCATATTCGTCTTTACAGAACAGCATCTGTGAAAATCACTTTTCCAATGTTGCCATAAATTGGATTTAGTTCTGGACTTTGACTGAACCATTCTGACACATGAACATGTTTAGGTCTAACTATTCCATGATCTCTCTGGATGCAACTTTAGGGTCGTTGACTTGTTGGATAGTTAGCTGCAGTCTTAGCCTCAAGTCCTCTATGTTTTGGTGGGAATGGTGTGCTCTGGAATGTTACATTTCAGTTTTATCGGCCCTACGTGGCCTGTGGCAAACTTTAATTAGCACTTCTGGTGGCTTGTGGTTCCCAGAAGTGTTTAACTGAGTTGTCAGTTTGTAGATGCAATGTGTAAAAGCAAACTTCATCCTGTGGATCCCATCAATCTTTAAAATCCCTTACTTAAAGTTTTTTTTTTTTTTTTTCCCAGAAGAAATCTCGACAGAACAGGTTCTTCGTGGTCCGTACACCATGAGATATGAATGGCATGACTTTGTGACAGCTTGGACAGCATGGACAGCATGTTCCCTCCATGACTACAAGTGACCAGTAACACTACAATGGAGTGTTTGCCCCGAAGGAGGATTCTTTCAACAACAGGAAGTCTTTATTCAGAGGCGAGAACAGATGTGACAGGAGCGGAAGGACAGATCAACTCAAATCTGTCCTTAGGCTCATTAAGGCCTTTAGTTTTACTGTTTCCAGGAATGAATACATGGGAAAAGGGGCAACATCTACGAAGTTAAAGTTTTCCACATTTTTCATCACCAGTGTAATAACAAAATGTTTTTTTTTTAGAATATATGACAAACCAACTCAAAATAGTGAGTAACCTCAATAGGTTAAAACCTCAAATGTTTTTACTTTTTCTTGTAGTTACGGTTTTGTCTAAAAATATATATTTTTTTCCTTTTCTTTATACTTTTTTCATATATATGAACACACACACATAGATCTTTGTGTGGTTGGTTTTCCATAGATCAGCGCATATGGAGCAATGATTCAGATTTTTTTTGTAAGCCATAATGTGACAAAATGTGGACTTGATTGCATGAATTCCTTTAGCAGGCACTCTACTTGGTTTACTAGCATAGCAATGGCCTTGATATGAGATGAGGACTGAGATTGGCCAACAAGTTCACATTGTTCTTTCCTAACGGAAGATGAGACGCGTCACCAGGCAACAGGCAGAACAGACAGCGCCTATTGTACACACAACGGAGGCGTTAAATTACACACATCTTCTGGGCCCTTAGCAAACACGAGGTAAGAAAACAGCCCCAATCTCCAGCATCTGCCACCCGTACGAACTTTCTCCGGTTGCAAAAAGCCGAGCCCTCGAGGCGTCAGGCGGAGGTGGTGGTGGTGGGGGCTGGCGTGTTGGTTTAAGAGCGATGAAAAGTTAAAGTGGTCTGAGGAATTAGCCAACAGGGTGGAATTGCAGGTCGTACATCAGCGCCCCTTCTCAATCATCCATTATCTTACAGCCTGAGATCCCCCTCAGGGGCAGTTCCCATGGTCCGTGCCAACCTGAGCATGCTCCTGAGCACAAGCAGAAAGATAATAATAACACTGCAGGTGAGGCTGCAGATGCAGACATGCCAACTCTCGTCAAGATCAAGGCTTAAAGGTCCTGCACACACGTGTAGGCGGAGCCGTGGCAAATTGACTCTCCGAGCCTGCAGTGACATGAGGGGCTGACTTTTCCAACATTTTTTCTTAAGAACAGGTAATATTAAGAAAAAGGGAAAAAACGAGCTTAAGACTGTGTATGTAACAATAGTTTGTGGAAAAAACAAACAATTTCAGGCTTTTCTTGGCTACTAGGTCTGACTGGCTGATTCTGTTTTGTAACACAACACAGTAAATATACTGGAGGTTCTTTTACAGAGTTTGTAGCTCGAATGCAATAGAAAAAGAACGAAAATACATCAGAGTCTGAAAGAAATAAAAAGATCTAATTTTCAGGATTTGACCAATCAAGTGTCCGATTCCACTGTCTGGCGCATCTTCCATTCTGCAATCCTAATAAATCCAATATCTTATTCATTCCCATGTTTAATGACTATCAAAAATTAAAGCAGAGTTCATTGGAAACGGTTCAAAGGCTTTTAATACATCACATCCTTGGTCTTTACAAACTGAGCTCCAAAACATTTAACTGAACAGTCAGGTACAGTAGTACAGTCGGTGTTCCACAATCCTTATCTAGATAAGGGATTGGGTGCAGCAGTTCGCCATGTCAACAAAGAACATATCCCAATTTTAACAGCTCAAGATTCCTAATGTTGTCTTCAAACATCGAGCTGCAGAACAGAGCCAATATTACTATTGTTACCTGCTGGTAACAATGGAGATAACAATGGTAACATTACCTAAAGGCGGCTGTGCAGCGTTCCAAAAAGTCAATTAAAAAAAACATATTCCAATTTTAACAGCTTCCAGATCAATGCATCGTTCCAAACAATGAGGTGCAAATACAGTCGGTGTTATTGCTATCTACAGGCAGCAGTGCAGGCACTCAAAAAGTCAACAAAGAAGGTATCTGACAGATTCAACACATGTTCATGTCTAGTGAATGTTTTCTTCCCCAAAAACAGTCAAACAAAAAGGTTTATACACTCTATTTACAGTGTGTACACTACATTTAGCTTTTATAACAATTAGGAGATATCTACACTGGTCCAAGAAAGAGTTTAAAAAACAATACAAATGCCCTACCAATGTGTGAGGCAGCTGGTAAGTACGGAAGACAATTCTGTACAAAGTTCACAGTGTGTTTGTTCCTGTTAGCATGGTGCTGAGGCACACTGTGGGCTGGGGGACTCTGGGCTGGGGGACTCTGGGCTGGGGGACTCTGGGCTGGGGGACTCTGGGCAGTCTTTGTCCTTGTGCTCCGTCAATTTGAGAATAACAATCTTCCTTTGGAGCTGCTTGACCTCTGCTGCAGGGGGTTCCTCAGCCACTGGCTGGACTGCGCTCTCTGTTAAGTTCTGGCAGACCTGCGGCGGCAGCAGCATGGTAATGACGTTCGAGTGTCCACCCTGCACTGCTAGGTGCAGCGGGCTGAGTCCCTGCTGGTCCGACAGGCCACCACTGTCTGGACAGTGAAGAATCAGCTCTTTGAGAACTTCACTGTGTCCGTTCTCTGCTGCCAAGTGGCAGGGGATACGCTGAGTGCGGTCAGACATGTAGGGGTCAGCCCCCTCTGCAATCAGCATCTTGACTGTGGCCAGGTGGCCCCGCTGAGACGCTAGGTGGAGCGGTGTGAGTCCTTGGGCGTTTTGGATGTTTACGTCTGCCTGGTGTTTGATGAGCAGCCGGGAGGTGCTGGTGTGGCCCGTTTCTGCTGCCACGTGTAGCGCCGTGTTTAGCTCGGACGACTTTACACGGACGTCTGCCCCCAGTTCGATCAGGATCCGTGCTACTCTGTACTGACCCCTTTGGGATGCTAGATGCAGTGCCGTACGGCCGTCTGTCGTCTGGCTGTCCACGTTCACACCGGCCTGCTTGACCAGCAGCTTGACGATGCCCAGGTGCCCCTGCCAGGCGGCGAAATGAAGCGCCGTCCAGTTGTTCTTGCCCTTGACCTGAACATCGGCGTTGCGGCTCAGCAGCACCCGGATAACGTTCTCCTGACCGTGTTGGCATGCCACATGGGCCGGAGTGCGTCCCTGGCCGTCAGTCTCATTGATGGTCGCCCCGCGGTCCAGCAGCAGTCGCGTCATGGCCTCGTCTCCGTTCTGGGCCGCCCAGTGCAAGGGCGTATACTGGTCCTCGTCTTTGGCGTTCACATTAGTCCTGCGCCAACCGAGCAGAAGTTCGGCCAGTAGCTTCTGGTGCTTTTCCGTGGCCAGATGGAGAGGCGTGGAACCGCGGATGTTCGGAAGGTTTGGATTGGCGTCATTCAGAAGGAGGAACTTGACGGCCTCTTCGTTACCCAACATGATGGCAAAGTGGAGGAGGCTGTCTCCTCCTTCCAGAGGAAGATCAACATCCTGAGGCTGGAGGATTTTCATTAGCTTAGCGGTGTCTTTGGTCCTGATGGCGTCACATAGCTTCTTCTTCTGGACTTCAGCGGAATCTGGACAGTATGAAAGAACAAAAACGGACTTTAGAAGACTGATTACTCATTTGGGGTACACCTCCACCTGTAGGTCTTTAATTGTCTCTTACCAAATGTGGTTTCCTTTTCAAAGGACAGGCTGATGGAGTCTTGGGAAGAGAAGGCTGAATCTGCAGAGGAGATGCCCGAGAGTCTCTTACAGGTGTTCTCTTTGCTGTGGATGCTGTCCTCCTTCACTCGATCGAAGCTCCTTGAGATCCCAGAATCCACCTGGTTCAGCAGCTCCGACAGGCTGTAGTCTTTTTCCGGCAGCATGGCCGACTTTGGACGCACCGGTTTGCTGGCGTTACTCTGTGGAAAAAACCTTCGGTTAGCGTCCAACCTTTGGACAAACAGTTCCTTGACATTCTGTACATGCCATTAGATAGATAGATAGATAGATAGCATTTATTGTCACTGAACAGAATTCAACGAAATTTCCATTGCAGCTCCCGTGCAAAAGGTCAAATATATACAGTATAAATAAGCAAACACACAATAATAATAATAACAATATATACAACTAAATTAACTAAAGGCACTCAGCCATGCCAAAGAAGTAGCAGCAGGTCCAATTATGGCATTGACAATCCAACATGCCGCTGGGACTCGTTTCATATTTCACTTTCAATAGCAGCTCAATGGAAAACCTGTGATTGTTTTCGTTTTAAATGCACCTGGAAACTTTAAACAACTTCCTTTTTGTTCTTATGGACGTCGCTGCCTATCGGCTTTCACCAAGCCGGAGCTGCATGTTTGCTTCTAGTCACGTAAAGAATACCTGAACAGGCCGGAAACCACAGTGCAACACACACAGGTTGGTCAACATTCCTCTCCTGTGATGAAATGCTTGTTCTGGACCAGACATCTGACTTATAAAGTCATAACCTCATCTGATACACTAGAGAGAGATAAACTCCTCGGTTACACATTAATAAGCGAAGCAGCGCGCCGATTCAACGACAGCAAGAAGCTGCCAAGCATAAAAATGACGTCTTCTGTGGCTGTTCAAAACATTCTGTTAAACTGTTACGGTCAGATCTGTAATAATTAAACATCTACATCTAATGATAACAAGAGAGTTCAGCTCGAGTTCATCATTTCAAACTCAGTATTCCAGCCTGTCACGGCAGTGATTGGGTAATGGTTTGAAAAGTGCAATCTGCAGATCTCAGTAGCCAGAGGCTCCCATATCAGGTCAGAGAGTTTGAGACGTATTTATGTGCGAGGCCTTTTAACGGCTTCAATGTCAGGAGTTAAACTTTACAACCTCAAATAAAACCTAACAGACAGCCAGGGCAGAGAAGTTACATGTGGCAGGGCGGATCTCTTCATGCCTTTCTAATCAGCCTGGCTGGAGTCTTTTAAACCATCTGCACACTGAATAGATAATCCTGACTAAGACCTGATAATAATCTAGGCTATTACGCAAAAGCAGACAAATGCGTCTACTATGTTTTTTTTAAAGTGGGCTGTTAAAATACCTGTATGGGACGCATGTTTAACATAAGCATTTAGAGTGAAGTAATTAGGAGTCCTGTCATCTCTGCAGGAATTCTTACAGTGTTTGATTTATTTTCAAATCCACAGAATGCCACAACTCAAGTGGCTTAATGAGGACATATAACAAAGATCTGAGTCCTTTATTTCTCCATTCATAAAATGCACTAAAGCGAAGAACTCTAACCATTTTTCATTTATAAAGCAGTCCTCTGTGATTTTTGTTACTTTTTACAGTCAAAATCACTAATTTGGTACTGCAACTTTAGAAATATTCGCAAGGAATTTAGCAATATTTTCTCCTCATTTAACCCCCTTATAACATCTACATCTAGAAGAAAAAAGATAAAAATGACAGCGAGCAGACAGATTGGACACACAAACATTTTCATGCCTTTGAAGAACCTAAATAGTTGGACTTTTGTTACTCGCTACATCTTTCGTGGCCTGAAACTTGACATAAAGTAATTTTGAGGCAGCACCTGTGGGTGGGAGTTAAACTAACGCTTTTGAAAAACTCACAATAAACACAATATTCCATTATAGTGGAAAAATGTGGGGATTTGTTAACTCTGCATGACATGAATTTCCGGATGGACTGACAAAAGCGTCAACCAACTTCTAGCAAAAACTGGCAGCACATTTTTTCCACTTTATGCAAACATAGTATTTAGTTCAAAATGTAACTGGACGAAGTCAGAGCTGGCATGTTAGACCTTAAAATGAAACGGATGTTGGTGTCGGCCAAGAAAAGCCTGATTGGCTGCTCAGCTTCACTCGTTTTCATCCAACTTTTCGTCCCAATTAACAGTCTGAACCACCTCAATCGTTATTTATTAAAGATAACACCTGATCTCAAAGTCAGTGTGTGTAATCCTGCCATGACTTTACCTGGTCACTGGCGACTGGGTTGGGGGACAAAGGTTCTGGTTCTGATGACGTTGATAACCTCGGGGTCCTGGGCTCATCTTGAGGTTTGGAGCAAAGCTCCTCAGCTTCAGATGTAATTTCTGAGAGAAGAAAGTATTGAATCAACCGTCACTTGCAGGTGAAATTGGATCAAAAGGAGAGGAAAAAGCATCCCATACTAGCAGACATGAGACAGTTTGTCTAATTGATGTTTTCCTTTAGTGCAAAGATAACAAAAAGTCCACACCAACCTTGAAAGGTGGGTCTGGCATTAGGGCTGTTGACCCAGCAGCGCTGCATGAGGCTCAGGAAACCGGCGCAGGTAGAAGGTCGACTTCTTGGCACCAAACCCAGATCTGGACGAATTCCTTTAACCACTTTCACCATGATCTGCAGGATGTTGTTTTCTCCTAAGGAGGAAAATGCCAGTTTAATTATTACCCAGTCGGACATATTTCATCCTAAAACTACATCAGAGTAGACCGTGTCCCTCTACCTACAATAACAACCAGCGATGCGCGGTGTTATCACCATCTTTCTTGGCGCCCACACACCATGTGCTTGTTTCCCACGGCAGCCTAAATGGTCTGACCCAGTTCTATCCAGCGGTGGGAGTCAGCTAAGTCAAGTGATTCACAGAGAAGACGCAACAGCTTAAAGCAGCTATTATAGCCATAAGGGGGCGGTGCAGCAATCAACCTGGCAATTTCTCACTTTTTCATTTTGTCTGGGTCAATACAGGCAGCGCCAACCCTGCCTAAAGTAGGTGCCAGTTTTAAAAAAAATAAAAAATAAAAAAAAAGGCTACACTATACAAATAAAAAAAAAAAAAAAAAAGGCTACACTATACACCTGGGAAAACGAAAGAAAAGAATTCCAACCTTGCCCAGTCCACCTGCCTGCTGTGGAATTTTGACAGTAAACACGGTCAGGTACACGCCTTGAACACTGTGGTCTGGAGGTTTGTTGGAAGTTTAAAAATAAAAGGGAGGATTGATATTGAGATGGAAACAGCTGAAAAGTTGTCAAAGCAACCGGCGGTACTATTTCTCCCCAACACGCCTCATTTGTTTTTCTTCACAAAAACCGTTACTGCTTGTGTTTGTGCTGCAAGCCTTACCCTGGTAGGGTTTCTTCTGTGTGAGAATGCCCCAGATCACGATGGAGAAGCTGAAAGAGATAAAATATAAATAGAGAAAGAGGTGTGATTTTTCCGAGAAAACATTAAACTGCACATAACTTGCTATTTAATCTAAAGCTATAGAAGTCCAAGGTGACTGTTCCAGTGATGTCAATGTGCATGTTTGTTCTCCAGCAGCACATTTTGTTACTTTTTCTACTCAGCATGCCACATAACACCAAACAAAGTATTTCTGATGCAGAAACTTTCAGTGTTTCCTGACAAAATCACGGCAAAGACTGCTAAATCGCCATGTCCATTTCAGGTCCTGAAGGACCCGGTGTACTGCTGGGATTAAATGTCTCCCTGCTCCAACACAGCTGATGTAAACGGCTCTATGGAGCCATGCTAATGAACCGTTCTGTTGACTGTGCTGTGTTGAATCAGGGTATCTAAAACATGTAGGTTACTGGTCCTTGAGGCTTTGGCCACCGTCACCTTCCAAAAGGAGGGGAAGCAGCGAAACATCGCTGACGAGGTCGGGTATTCAGAGTGCAAATGATGCAAAATTGAGTGGAAGGAAAAAAGAACGGCCATTGGCACCCTAATGAAGAAAAAAAAACACTTAAGAGTTTCACAAAGTGTGTGTGTTTATATATATATACACACATACATATATGGAGATGAATCTGCATATTAGATAGCTGAGGAATCCTGTCTGATGAGGTTTTTTTGTTGTATGCTAGTAATTGGGTCAGACTTTAGAAAGGGCTTAAAGGGGCAGTAGCCCAGGGCTCTGATGTATTGGGGTGGGGTGCACATAATTTATTTTTTTATTTTAATAAATACATGTTTCTGCAGACATTATACTTTAGATGGAGTGGTAGGCTCATGTCAGGTGAATAGTAATAATACTTTGGGATTTTATGACTACACAACACTCATTTTTTAGGAAGGAACAACATGGATCTACTGGCCAGGACACATATTAAACTCACCATCATCAGTTGGTGTCAACAGTTATTGCCTAATTATATATAGTTTTACCTATTAACGCACTGTAATTTTCATTAGCAAACTATTTTTTCTCTAGTGGATAGGGCACCAAAATTAATTTCAGCCCAGGGGCCAAAATCTTTTTAAATCCAGCCCTGGCTATTAAGTATAGCATGAAATGACAAATTAGTTTGAATTACTGCCTGATTTATGACTCTAAATGAACCTACCACACTTGATTGACAACGGTACTGGATGAGAAATCCGAACAGGAACACCTGCATTTACAATCAACAAACTGCGTGTCAAGTCCTGAGGAAACCAACCTGTAGACGTCGTGCTTTGTGTCCGACACTCTGTCCTTCTCTATGATTCTTTCTGGCGGCAGGTAGGCTATGGTGCCGCAGAAGCCCTCTCTGCTGATGTCATCAGTCTGGGCCAAGCCGTTCCACCGGGCCAGGCCAAAGTCAGATATCTGAAATGAGATCAGAGCCTGAGTTCAATCGCATCGCCGGCGTCAGATTTCTCGTGAAATGCCACTGCAGCGATGAGTAACTTTGCCTGTCGACTGTGAAAGGCAGCTAAGCTTTTATTATGTGCGCTGAATGGTATGATGAGGGCAACACGGCCATGTCCCAACCTGCTGGAGAGGAGAGGCCCTGTATATTTGCGCAGAGGAGTGCACGCCCCAGCACACACACACGCACACACACTCAGAGAGGGAGATTTAATGGAAGCTAATTTAATCCTGTTGGGACAGGCCCGGCTGAGGTGTTTACATCCAGGTATTAAACTCTAGAAGTGACGGTTCCCACCCATTTACAAGCTGCACGGCTGAACTGCCTAGAGGTTGCAGAGAAAAAACCTCAGAAACACCTGTCAGCTGAGGGGAGACCTTCTTGTGTTTTATTTGAATCTTTTGCGATGCTTCCACGAAGCCATTCCTTCGCTTTTGGTGCCGAAACGCGAGAAACGAGGAATGAGACGTTCCTCCACCGCCGCCTTGTTTGCAAAGCAGCGCTCCGTACCTTGACATGGTAGTGGCCGTCCAGCAGGATGTTGGCGGGCTTCAGGTCCAGGTGGAGAAGCGGCGGGTTCATGCAGTGTAGGAAGTTCATGCCCACCGCCGTCTCGTGGATGATGCGGAAGCGAAGCTCCCAGGGCAGCGGCTCGTTGGCCAGCAGGTTCTCCAGGGAGCCGGTCTCCATGTACTCCATGACCAGGCCTTGAGGGTCGTTGCAGATCCCGTACACGGGCAGGATGTACCTGAACTTGGCTGCCTCCATCTTCCTCGCCTCCTCGAGGAGCTCAGAGCGATCCCTTAGTGAAGAGAAAAGAGTTGAGTTTTAGATTGCAAAACAGTTACGCCAGATTTCCCAGTATAACTCACTCCAGTTTGATGTATAAAGCAGTTTTAAGCTGCTATAAAAACACTAGGGATAAAAGCCAATATAATTATTACACTGCAGAAAAACAGACAAAACCTGCCATAAAATGAAAAGCTTAAAAACAACCAAAAAAAGCTAAATTAGCATCTCGGGTACCATCAAAGGTAGCAGTGCACTGATGGCAGTTTTCTGGACGATCACCGATCTTTAAAAAGTCTGCCTTGCCGATTCAGATTTTTGACGACACCTGATTTTTTTCCTGAAAAGGTGCAAACAATGTTGCTAAGTTGGCAACAGTGACCTAATGAGTGGGTCTGTCAGACAGAAGCAGAGGTAAAAGATATCAGTGGCTAAAACTGGTTTCACATGTAAATATCGTCTGATTGAAAAGTGTCCTAAAATGAAGGAAATCAGGGCTATTAATCAAACGCCAATTCGAAGTAATCAGAACAGAAAAGGCCTTTCTAAAAGTGTAAAGGAGCTGCAGAGATGCCGTCCCGCATAGTAATGAGAAGCAGTTGATCAGGTGACTTAAGACAACAGAAGGGTGTATTATCATGCAGCAGCTCAGAAAGAAAGGACAGGGCAAGAAACGAAGGGGGCCCAACACAGCGCCCTGTGGGACCCCACACAAAACGGGAACAGAGGAGAACACTTTGTCGGAAAGTTTGCTCAGTGAAGCGCAATCAGACTGCAGGTGAAATTTCTGCAAGTCATCCTGGTTTTGTTCCTCATTTCTAGTTGAGCACTTTTTATCCAACGTTCCCTCTTATTAAACATTAACCTGCTTTCGTTCCGACCCGAATGTCTGCACACGTCGTTACTTGGTTGTAGAATAAGCTAAATGACAAGGAGCACTTTTATGGATTTCTGTACTTCACTTATTTGTCCTAAATTAAAGTGAACAGCACTCTTTAAATCTCACAATGGCCCTGTCGAAGCCTAGAGAACATTCCAGTTTTCACATAGTCCAGAGAGGGTTGAACAACAGCTCACGCTCTGCAGCTTTTTCAGCTCACTGACCCTGCTGCAATATCTCAAACACAACTGTGCAGGTCGTGCGTGACCTCGGTTCACTTATCTCAGGGGCAGGCCGTTAGCCTGCTAATGAGGACGGATCAAAGTGGGATAAATCCCACTCACTTCGCCGCCGCTCACTCGCTCGCTCGCTTTAAACGGCGAAATGCGGTGAGCCGGACTGGGAATCCTGCTTCTCAAACGTGAACAAAATGAAATCAGAGACAAGTGCAAAAACACAGGAAAGAGAACTTCACCCTTCCTGGAAAGGTGTGGAGGGAGGAAAACACATCAAAATCTAACATTAGATGGAAAACTGGGTAAGAACTTGTTTGGTTAATGCTTCATCTAATTCAAGTAACTCATCCGGATCAAACAATGTCCCTGCTTTAACAGAGGGAGGCCTGGACAGACCGGTTCCGCCGCTTCTTATATTGTCTGTGCCACACAGTGGCAGCCAGTGAAGCAGCCAGACAAAGGTGGCTTTCAGAACCTGCTGCTGGATGTCATGTGTGGGTCAGTGCGCAGGCTGAAGACAGATCACTGTTTATGTACTTTAGCAGATGTTGATGGGGGAGATAACATCTTTGGCTTCAGGTAGAGGAGAAGCAGCATGAATGTGAAGGGAGCCGACAGTCAAAAGGTTCGGAATGTGTTCGTGACATCCGTCAGTCTCAAGCGGTTGATTTCACCACCATTATTAAACACAACAGGATGGGGTTTAAAGAGCCACCGGAGGGTCTCTCATATAAAACAAATCAGATTCATCTCTTCATTTTTCTTAGTTTCTTAGTCTCCTTCCCACCGTTCTCACGTTGATGTTGACATAAATATTTACACATTTTCTGACTTTTAATCTCTTCAAAGCCATTTTTTCCCCTGCAATTCATTTAATTTCTTAGAAAATTTCCTCCTCAAAAAGAGCCTAAGATGCCAAATGGATTTTTTGAAGAGGTGAGATTCTGATCAGTTTCTTTTTTGCTGTGCAATTACAACAAAAAGTTGTCCAAAACAGATTTCCTGATAGATTTACAATCAACACTTAAAATTCCAATCGCAATAAACATTCACTCATCTAGTCTAATTTCCACTACATGGTGAAATGTCTTCACCAGGCGGACTACAAATTATTATAAACAGTCCGTGCTTTTCTCGACTCACCGTTCCAATTTTCAGTCATTTAAATTCGTCTTAGTATATAAAATATTAATGTTCACTACAAATCTGTGGCAGATAATTTTTTTAAAGCGAGTCTTTCAATAAGGAACCTGAAAAATCCAGAAAATGGAACAGAGGAAGAGAGAAAATAAGAAAAGGAGACAAATAAATGAGAAGTGAAAGAAGGTAGGGCACAAGGGAGAAGGAAGTATGACAAAATAGGTAAGAAAGATAGAATGAGGAAAGGAAACAAGGGCAGAAGGAAGTAGGGAAGGAAGGAAGTAATGAAAAAAATCAAGGAAGGAACAAGTGATTGAATAAAGTGTAGAACTATTGATGTTTTTCCATGTTCTTATTTCCTTACTCTCCACTTGTCCAGATATACAGAAATCAAATTTCAAAATTTCCAGATTTTTTCCATTAAAAAAAACAACTAACATATTAAATGGAAAAAAATGGCACAAAAATCTTAGAAAGGACACAGATTTCTCTTTTTAGTTCAAAAGAGCAAATAGGAATAAAAATAATTACGATAAAGTAAGAGTTATTTTTAAAAAATATACAAATATGATGTAATCTATGTCACCAACAAAATGTCCAGGAGGGTTAGTGGAAGGGATCTGGTGGTTTAAAGAGCAACTAGTAACAAAACCAGTAGCAAAAGAAGCTTCCGCTCACAGGTTCTGTGACGGGACAAGCTCCAATAAGAGCTTGCAGGAACCTGAACTTACAGCAGCATGGCACAAACACCTGGAAGAGGGAAAAAAAGAGTGGAAAAGGCCTCAAGTGCCTTCAGGAGTGACAGACATGCAAATGTTAGACTACTCTATATGTTTGCGCAATCTCCAGGAGTGCCTGTGGGAAAGAAGACCCCTCCGCTACTCCCACACATAAACTTCAATGGGCAGCTCCCCTGGGTCGGAGCGTGATAACATCTCTGACTGGAGGCAGGAAACATTTGGGAGCTCAGGGTTGTAGCTTTGAATGACCCGGAGTCGAGTGGAGGTAGAGCTCGTTCTGTGAATACACAAGGATGTCGTGACTCCACACGACTCATTCTGTGTTGAAATACCCTGTCCCAGGCAATCTGCGCCCAGACTGTAAGCCGCTGAGTCACCCGCCTCTACCTGTTCTGGACGTAAAGCGGTAGGCGAGAGGTGTGAGCCGTGGCTCAGGTCTGTGAATGCAGCTCTTTGACGGACAAAAGCAGAAACAAGACACACCTCGGCTCTGCTGGAGGAGAGCTGAATTCCTTTAAGCCCGAGCCAAGATGTTTTTGTTTTTTTTATTACTCACTTTTCATCCAGATGAAGGCAGGGAGGACACTTGATGGCCAGCCATGTTTTCCACTTCACATGCCGCACTTTGTATACCTGCCCAAATCCACCTGAGCCTATCTTCTCCCAGTTGCCAAACTCGGAGGAGTCAAACGTCTTTAGCAGCCCCATGTCCTCGTGAGGGGAGTCCGGGACGTCCATATCCATGTCGAGGGACCCGCCAACCGGGGGAGGATAATTCCTGTATTCCTTCGTCTCCAAGATCGAAAGAGTAGCAACACACACACACACAAACACTAACCTGAACAGCCTGTGAGCTCTTCCTTGTTTTTTTCCCCAGTCTACTGCCAGGCAAGACTCCTCCCACTTCCCCAGGTATGGGGGCTGGACTAGCTGCTGTGACATCATCCGGATGTTGAAACATGGAAAAGTTCACAAAGGAAAAGTGACAGCCAGCAAGGCACCTCGGTAGCACACATTGTTTTCAAGGCACCCCAAAGGTCTTGGTTTTCTCGCATATCTGCCCTGGAACAAACAATAAACAAATAAGACTGGGTCATATTAGAAAGTACACCTTGTCCCACCAAACCCAATCACTCACCTGACGCCCCAGTAAGGTAAATGTCACAGTGGGAGACAGACAGCGGCTCGAAAATGTGCAAATTTTTTGTTGTAAATTAAGTGAAATTAAATTACCTGAAAAAAGTTAAAAGCACAAAGGAATCCACGTTTTTTTTAAAAGGACTTCATGTTTTGCCTCCATTCACAGTCAAGCCTTTGGAAACATTTTTCTTTAGTTTAGGTATGGATGTGTATTCACACCGCGTGGCATGTCGATGTAAATAGAAACACTTCAAAGTATTTTATTTGGAGTCTATGTGAGAAAACATGCACATATTGTATAAATCCCAAGAGAAACATAAATCCTAATAAATACTGCAAAGCCCAGCAACGAGAATTTTTACAGGACAGTCCTGGAAGAAAACCTGTTAGAGGCTGCAGCGACCCTAACCATAGAGGAAATCAATGTGCTAGAACAGCCCAGTCAAAGTCCAGAACTAAATCTAGTTGAGAAACTGGGGGAAGACTTGGAAATGTATGTTTTCGAATGCTGCTTTTGTCTTTGCAGGTTCAATGGAACCTGACTGAGGATAAGCTAGATCACAAATAAGAACCTGCAAAAATCCTGCAAAGCTGGTTGAGACATAGCCCAAGGACTTGCACCTGTAGTTGGAACAAAATGGGGCTCTACAAAATACTGATTTGCAGAAAACGGAAATGAATAGCAAAAAGCATGCATCATTTCTCTTACAATTCTGGACTACCTCGTTATTGTCCATTGCATAAAGCCCCAATAAAAGACAGTACAGTTTATGGTTTTGTTGTGACGAAATGTGCAAAAGTTTCAAGGGGGTAGATTTTCCCAACCCAACAGAAAACTGGTAGATGTTTCTTTTCAGGCACCTATGTCTCACTCAGCTGTATCAAAGCAAAAATGCTTGTGTTTCCTAATCTAATCATACTAATCTGCTTAACAGAAAGTATTAAAAAGTCTCTACATGCATGAATGTCTGCAGCTTGTTATTTTTTCACCACCTGGGTTCAAGGAAGACATGATGTCACCTCCTCGAAAAATGAAAAAACTGGAAGGACCAGATCAAAGGAATAAACATGTCATCAGTAAGGCTGTGGGGGCAAATTACTCTGTCAGAGCTTCATTCCGGGATGAATGCTGCTGGTGAGGTGAGCAGTGTTCACTCCCCGGAGGCTATAGCCCTGGAGGCCATTACCAGCAGCAGGAGGCAGTTCAAAGGTGAAAGTCAAAACTGTTGATCAAGCCAGTCTACAAAATGCAAACGTATTCTTGGCCGACAGCTTCCCACCCCTTGAATTACAATAAAAAAGAGCTTTTGTTGGTATTTAACATAAACCGGTTTCTTTAATTGATTTCATCAACTTGAATAAAAACGAAAGAAATCACCGCATCTTTCTTTACCAAACCGAAAACTCATGCTTCTTAACGTAAATAGTGTTAACGGTTTGGAATGTTCCAGCACTTGTGTAATTTCATGCTAGGCTTTGTCGCCATCTAGCGGTCAAGTATAAAATGAGCTTTTGCATGTTAGCTTAGGCTAACATTTAAAAAGCTTACCTTTTTCTGAAGAAACACGTCAATTCGTCTTCGTTCTTCAACAACAGTTGTAACAGGAAAAATATATTTTAAAAAATATTCAAGGAATATAGTTCTAAAGCATCGTGTTTTAGAGGAAAACCTAGTGGGGTATAACAAGCTAATGTTGAGGTTCCTCGGTAAATAAGTTATTTCTGCGCATGCTCAGTGAGCTTTACTAAAAAAAATTCTAATTCATTCGAGTTCCTTCGGCTTTTAATTTAATTTTTTGAAGGTATAACCAATGTTTTTGGTAATAGTGTACTAGTCTACATGTGGCAACAATACACCGTCTCCCATATCTAAAATAAAGAGTATAGTGTTAAGATGGAAATCTTCAATAAAAACATTCAGACCTGGATAAAATGTCCAGATACCTGGTGGGAAAATGAGTTGTCTGCTGGGGAAATTAAAGTCCAATTTATTTTCTCTTAGTGAAAAGAAAACACCAAGCTTTAAACAATTAACTGTTCCAAATACCAGTTCCTTAAAGGTAGAATATCTAAGATGTTCAATAAAAAGCTGAAGATCAAGAGGAATGTCAGTATTTGAAAGGGTCATGCTAACAAAATCATCATTGTAACCTTTGTATTGACCTATTTTCTTTTTAAATTACAGTTCATGTGTGCCTATGCCCACACTTTCACTTTTATCTTATAGTACATACCAATAACTGGTGGGTTGCTTTTGAATTTGTACTTTATGAATTTGCAAAGTCAAGTATTAACTGCAAAGTTGTAATGCAGTTGTATTGAATTCTGTGGTGGAAAACACACACAAACACGCAGAAAAACTGAAAAAAAAAAAATCTTTTTTTTACATATAAACAAAAACTACAGTTTACATGAATCAAAAAAATATTTCATCAGCGAACTTTAACATAAAGTTCTCCCTTTGAAAAGTCCCTTTTACAATGCAGATTCATCTGAATAAGAGGCATGCTTTGAAAGGCTGGAAACGGCAAGTGGATGTCTGAGAAATATTGCTTTGGTTTTGACTACAGGTGGTATGTCACTGGGTTTTGGGTCAACATACCATTTCTTTCATGCTTTATTTCATCAATAGCAGCCACTTAATTCTGTCAAAAATAAAAAAGAGGAAAACAAGTCTGTACACTTCATCTAGTTTCAGAGGCATCTGAGGGAAATCAGTCTGATAAAAAAAAAGAAAAAGAAATGCTATGTAACAATGTCTAAGTGAGGTGACCTGCACCTCCAGTAAGTACTCAATAGCCGAACATCTGCTGGGCGGAGTTGCTCTGCTGCTGTTGTTGGGTGGCTGTCGGGTTGCTCTGGGCTGGATCTGGACCTCGACTCTGGGTCTCCTGAGGTTCTCCATGACTCCCATCCATGTGGGTGACCTGGCTGCCCTCGGCAGCTGGAACAGGCCTCCAAGACAGAGTTGGCGCTTCCAGCTGGTGGCTAATCGGGTTGACCAGAGTGGTGAGGTTGATGAAGTGGGCCACGGACTGGGGTGCTGCACCGTTTGTAGAACCCACCGTCTCCGGGACAAGTTCAGACGGTCTGTTGTGGAGCATGGCGGAGCCGCTGACGGTGTCGAAGGTGACGGTGAGGATGGAGTTGTCTAACGTGAGGGGCCGATCGGTGGCGGTCAGGTGGCCCACGGCTACCGGCTGCAGGCTGGTGAACTGGGTTTGGGAGTGGCTGGTGATTGGTGTGACGGTGATGTTGGTCAGTCCAACTGAGCTGCTAGGGGAGGGGGCTGATGGAGCGTTGGGATCAGTCAGGACCACAACCTGGAACGCCAGATGTCAGATTTATTGACAAGCTAATTTACTGATGAACATTACAGAGAGGAACATTACTCCAGTTTTCCTTCTGACAAATATTCAACCAACAATCTAGCTACAATATTGTTGCATCCATTTCTTCTTAAGGAAAACCAATCGTCTCCTCCCTTCTTCTAAAAGTGACAACCTCTTAAAGCGGTGTCTCTTGAGAAAACTTGGCATCTACCTGCTGGATGCTCTGCACAGCAGAGCTCGTCTCCGTCTCCTCGCCAACAATGACAGTGTTGAATTCGGGCATGGGCGCATGCCTCGGCTCAGTGAAATCGCCGTAGTCGTCAGACTCGGAGAGCTCCGGTTCCACTAGGACTCTCTGCTTCTTCTTGGGGTGCCGGTTAGGTCGGACAGGCTTCTCATGGGACATGCTGTCTTTCTCCAAAGACAGGGTGGGCTGTCAGACCAGACCGTTCAGAAAAGCACAGCAGCACAGACCAAGTCAGATTTGTTTTTCTGTCTCCAACCAGAGTCCTTCTATGTTCTGAGACATAATATCTCCATGCAATCCTCAAGGGTAAACAAACCTGCACAATACCGATGGATGAATTAGTAACTGTTGAGTTTTCTTGAAAATCATCAAACTCATCAAGTCTCATTGGCGCCACCTGCAGGCAACAAAAAGGAATGATTACATCAGGGAGTCTGGGTGTGAGGCGGAATAAAAACATTACACGAGTAAGACTAGCACTACTTTAATTTTACTCAAATAAAACCACAAAATAGTAACTAAAAAAACTACTAAAGTAAAAGTGAGAAAATATTTGGTAAAAAAATACTACAAAACAAAAGTCCTTGGTTTGAGATCATAACATGATTTGATTAGGGCTGAAACGATTAATCAGACTAATCACGATTATTGAAATAATCATCAGCTAAGTTAGTAATCAATTAATCGTTAACTGGAGTATACAAACTAAGAAAAAAAAGGCAGTTTTCTGAAGGAACAACACCCCTACAGCAGTAATTAAGCTACAACTGCAGAAACATATATACATTTTGCATTTAAGATAAAACCTTCTTTGTCTGTAGATCTGTGGTTCAGATTCTGTAAAAACTAAAAAGTCTAATACTAATAACTACCCAGTTATTAATCAGTTAATGCAAAAAATAATCACCATCTCAGAAAGGGCTGAGCTTTTCACATGTTAATATCAGAAGTATTGTTTTAGCTGCACATGCATCCTTTGCTTCAAATGATCAAACATACACTGAAGGAATGCTTTTATTGCATTTTAGGCAATAAAATCTTAATTTTCTTATTTAAATAATACATTTCATTATTAGTTTATTTTAATATAATTTTAAAATTGTGTTAAAAAAGGCTTATGTGTTTACATGAAAACCCTTCAGACTGTGTCGGTCGCCAGGATACCTGATAGAATAATCGCTTACAGATATACCCGTTAGCTACAGCCCTAGATTTAATTATTAAAAATTATGTAATCAGACTGATAAAATTATTTAGTTATTTGCCGATTCTAAATACTAAAATAAAAAATAAATACGACTAGTAGAGTAGAATTAGCTGAGTGAAAAAATGAAACCAATCCTTAAAGTTATGTTTCTGAGTTAGACCAGGGTAAGGTATCAGTAGTAATACTATAACACTGTATTTACTCTGTCTGTTGGAAAAACAGGCTCAGCAGATAGAAAACAGCATTAAAATAAAAATGATGAAGTTTGTGTACAAACAAAAACTCTCACTTTAGCAAATTATAGGTAATGCTTCTTGTGCATTTTTGGCAAAAACAAACTTTTCTTCATTCAGTAAAGTTACTTGATGTGACTCTCTCTTATATATATATATATATATATATATATATATATACATATATATATATATATATATAAAAGTATGGTGTAAAAGTATGGTCCAAAAAAAGCTACTCCAGTAAATCTAAGTAGTTGCTAACCACTTCTGGTCGTATAATCATCCCACCTGGGGGCTCGTCCGGGCTTACCTCGGGGTGTTTGCGGCGCAGATGGCGGTTCATGGAGGCACGGGTCGACACCTTAGTCCCACACAGGTGACACGACTGGGCTTCCACCTTTTCATGGGTCAGGTGGATGTGCTTCTGCAGCATGTACTCCGTCAGGTACTTCTTGTCGCAATGTTCACACTTCCACGTCTTACCCACTGCAGCAACAATGAATGGTCAGTTCAGGACTCTGTTGAACACTCTGTAAAATGCTGGCTACATAAAGTGTACAATACTAAACTATTTTAATTAATGGTACATTTTAAAGATGCATCAATCAATATTTCATTTTATAACAATGAAGAAAGTCTCAAAATAACACACAGTAATAAAAGCTCTTCACCTTTCTTGTTTTTGTTGTACAGATATTGTTAATTTTCTTTTTTTAAAGTTTTTACCAGAAAATAACTGCTTTCTTTTCAAATTTTTGTGGCTTTGAGGGTGCATTCACCCATTTAGTCCACTTTAATCAAACTCTAGTTTGTTTGGTTAGAAAATCTGCTTCATTTGGGGAGGTGTGAATCCGGAATCGAACTTTGATGGGGACCAAAAAAGCGAACTCTTGCTGCTCTACAAACCCAGACCTTGGTTTGATTAAAATGAACTCTGCATATGAGAACGCCAAGCGTTCTGGAGATTGCTCCCAAAGCAGGAAGTGGATTATAGCGCAGGGCATTGTGGGTGAAAAGAACCAAAACAAATGTGTCTCTAGTGCAAGTGAAAGAAATGGATAGCAATGTTTTGCCAAAGACAAAATAGAAATCCTACAAATGCTAAAATCTGAAGAAGGAAATTGCGCTCAGTGTCTTCTTCAGAGGTTTTTGTGCTGATTCCTTCAGTGGTTCTTCGTGCAGCGCCACCACAGGCGAAGAGGGGAACAGGTTTCTCGAAGGGTTTGGCTCTTTTAACATGGTACAGTGTGAAAATGAACCACAGCTGCTGAAAACGTAACAAATGTTGCAATTTTGCTCCCCATCAGAACCAAGTCTACCAGACTATCAGGAGTGAAAACACCTTCAATGCGAAACAAACTCCAGTCTCATGAGAGACCGACCTGTGTGGATTAGCTTGTGCGTCTCAAGGGTTGTCCTCTCGCTGAACGTCTTCCCACACAGTTCACACATAAAGTCCTTAACACCTGCAACCAAGTTGGCATGGAGATAAATCAACAATAGTACGAATGTCTTAGCTACATGGAAAAGTTCACCGAAACATCCCAAACCACCTGTGTGCCTCTTGAAGTGCTTCAGCATGTTGACTTTTTGGGCAAACTTGCGGTTGCATTCTTTACACTCATACTCTTTGATGCCTTTGTGAAGCTTCATGTGGTGCCTCAGAGCATGCTTGGTTTTCATGCCTGTAAAGGGAGACATTGCCAATATATGATTATAATCTGAGAGAGATCCAAGCTTCAACTTAGTAAAAAAAATGAGGGGTGTGATGCAAACCTTTCCCACACTCTGCACACAGATAGTCCCGGTTGTCATCGTGAACCCTGAGGTGCTCCTTCAGCATGTCCTTCCTCGCGAATGATTTGCCACATTTCTCACAGCAGTGGCTCTTTACCCCTGGATCATGACATAGGAGCAAACACCTTAAAGATATGTTTTAGCATTCAAATAAACAGAAGAAAATAATTTTATTTAATCCCCCAATTCTTTCCAGAAGGAAATCTTTAATGAAACAAAGAATTAAGCCAATATGTTGTTTCTGCGTTTTGTCAAAGTCTAAATATCAATTAAAGAATATCTTAAGGATCGGGACCATTCAGACAGCAACACCGATACAACTGCCTCAACTAAAAATCTGATCTTTTTGCAGTAATTGAACACACCACGCAAAAGTGCGATTAGCTAAAAACAACCCTCTTCAGAGGGGGAGCCGTAAAAACTAAAGGAAAACGGACTCAGTTAGCAATTTTCTTCTTACAACCAAAAAACAACTAAATCAATTCCTGACTGCCTTAGAGAACTAGCGATAACCGAGCAAAGCAGGCTGTTAGCACATAGGAGTAACAGGCACAGAGTCCAACATAAAAGCGACTTTACAGTAAAGTTATTCCGTTTTAAGATCCCACAGAGTTTCCAGTGCGCTGCTCACCAGTGTGGATAATCTTGTGTCTTTCCAGGTTGCCGATGCTGTTGAAGATTCGACCGCACATTTCACACGGATGGATGTACCTGGAGGACAGAGCCAGCTGGACATTAACTCATCTTTCACACGACTTTGTGTAGTTGGAAGTAGCACTAGATAGCAGTGGTGCTCCCTGCTGGCTTACTTCTGCACTGCAGGGTCGGGCAGCTGCTCTCTGTGGATGACCAGGTGAGCGTTGTACGTGGCCTTCAGAGCAAAGTGACGGTTGCAGATCGCACAGCTGTGGCCTTTCTCCTTGTGCTGCTCCATGATGTGCTTCAGGTAGTCTCTGCCCTTTGCAAACGACAACTAGGCACACGGAAGCAGATGACTTGGGTCACCGTACTGATCCCTGGAAAACGGCCTGCTGTCCAGTTTGTATTAGAGTCTGACAGCTAGCTAAAGGGCTACATGCATTTCCCCTCATGGAACTGTTTCTCACCCGCTTTTTTATTTTTTCATCAAAAATTAAGCTTACTTGACATTTCTTGCAGTTGTATTTGTGGTGATCGGGATCATCATCCTCATCTTCTTCATCCGTTTCATCGCTGTCATCTGGCGAGATGCCGATCTTCTTGATGAAGTCCTCTCTCTCTTGCTCGTCCATTAAAGCAATGTCCTGGAACCAAAACAACTCCATTAAATCATTATCATTTTCTTTCACAGATGTCTTTCCTGATGTTGAAGATGCAGATCGGATCAGGTCTCAGGGTCACCTTGAAATGCACGTGGATGTGGTCCCGCAGGACGTCCACGCGGAAGAACTTCCGGCCGCAGATCTCGCAGGTGTATTTCTTGTCTCCATGAGTCAACAGGTGTTTGTTCATATTGCTCCTGCAAGAAAACACCTGCGTGCACAGGCACGCTTCAGTATGTGTGCGACGAATACGGCATCTGAGAGCGTTTCTACTGCACGTCTACTTCCAACCAGGTGTGAGACGGGCTGCCGGCAGAGACAAAGCCTCACCTTCCCACAGATGGGGCAGGGAGACGGTTCCTTCCTGTACTTGGTCCCTTCCTCTCCGTTCGCCTCCAGCTCTTCTTTCTTCATCTGTTTTGCGCCTGTTTACAAGTACGACACGTTGAAGACGATGAGGGTGGCTCAGCTCTGCATGTCCGGAGCATGACACTTTTTGCTCTTTTTTTTTTCTTTGCAAAGTAGCTCAGGCTAAGTCAGGATGGATTCAGAGCATTTAAGTCGAGAACAGGATCAAGGTTTTTAATCGTGTCTTTTCGTTTGTATGTTTAACAGTCCCTCCATCATGTTGTGACTTTGTGTCTGTAGCGTAATTTTACTCACTGTTCGCAAATTTCCCTGCAATTTTCACCAGTAATCACAACTCTTCCAGAAGCCTGAACCAACCACATAAGGTTTACCGGATTTCTTTCTTTTCAGACTAATCAGGGCAACTTGTCTGAATTTTGACCAATCCTTTCTAATTCCCCTTCTAGTTTAACTTCCTGTTGCCCAACATCTCTTGAACGTCGAACCTGCAAGATGAAACGGTAACATTTGCGGGTTTTTTTGTGGCAAAAACATTTTGAGATGTTCTGTAGGATTTGCTTCAACTATGTAAACAGTTCATGTTAACGCGAGTTACATCTTGACAACTCCTCAAGAAGTTGATTTTTTTATGTATTAAGATTGCTACTTTAAGAAGATGCTTGAAAAAAATTATTTGGACACATCAACTATGTAAAAAAAAAAGTTTTTTTAGGATGATTAATGATTAGTATGAAAAAATAAATTTTTTTTCTTCATGTTATTGCAAAAGTAAAATGTACAAAAAAAGTGCAACCCTGACCGCAAAGTTTTGAAAAAGGTGCCACAAAATGAGTAATTGTAGGCCGCAACAAATCACAAGAAAAAATCCCAACATCTTGAGGAGACCGGTTTAGGGTCGTTGTCCTGTAGGAGGATGAACCTCCACCGCAAACTAAACCCGTTTGCAGCCGCTCTCCCAGGTTTTCCCGCTCTGCGGCTGCAGCGACTCACCCACGCTGTGCCTCCTGTGGTGCTCCTGCATCACGTCTTTGCGGTAGAACATTTTGTTGCAGATCTCGCAGGAGTAGAGCTTCTCGCCGTGCTTCTTCTTGTGCTTGGAGAGGTTGCTGTTGGTGGAGAAGAACCGCGAGCAGATGTCGCACTGGAACGTCTTGTCATCTGGGGGGACATGAGAGACAAGGGACGAAATGAAACAGGAAAGAACAAAGAAAAAGATCCGGGCGGCTTGGAACGTCTTAGGAGAAGAGCAGAGAAACGGCACCTGTGCGGCAGTTGTGGAACTTCAAGGCGTTTTCCAGACGAAACGATTTCTCGCATGTGTTGCACTTGTATTTGTAATCTTGGTCAGGCTGCAGAGAAACACAAAGACGTCAAACCGGTGGGAGAATGTAAAATGCCGGAGGCGACAGTCTGGAGTGTCGCTCACCATGTTCTTGCTGTGCTTGTAGGAAATGTGCTGCTTCAGACTCTCCTTACGGCTGAATAACTTATCACATTCGTCGCATTTGAACAGCTTATCACCTGAGACGGTGCACAGAGGGATCCTGTGATGTTACACACTGCACAGCCACTTTTGCTCGATTCACTCCCGTTCACTTTGTCGCACGCTGAGGTAAAAGACGACACCCGGCTCTTACCATGAGACCGGATGTGTCTGTTCAGGTTGCTGCTGTTCTGGAAGATTTTACTGCAGAGGGAGCAGCGATAAACCCGCTTGTGCTCTCTGGCTTTGTGCCTCCTTTGGACCGTCGCGCCGTCGCAGGACGTGAGCAGGCCGCTGCTCTCTGACGCCGCAGCCGCCTCCGAGGCCACCAGCTCCAGGCCTCCCAGCATGGACTTTACGTCTGCACACATCAGGAACACACACACGCACACACACACACACTGATGAGTCGACGTAAGCAGGACCCGCTTTCGGGGTAGAGAGATTCAGCTGCAATATTTTGCAGGGGTGCACCGATTTATTATCGTGCACCAATTTAGTTAATTTTGGGAGGTTTGAGATCAGCTGACGTTTACGTGAGGAACTGATTTTCCTCCATCTCTGCCATCCAAGTTAGTGTATCTGAAACTAATTAAATTTTAAGGGTTAAGAAATCTAAATCCTAGTATCTGCTCATTTGTCTAAGACCGATCCAAAAAAAACAGATGTTTGGTGTAATCCCTAAAAGCCTGACTCTTCTCTTTCTTACCTTTGCTCCTGCTTGTGAAGGGGCCCGTTCCAGGCCTGCGTCCCCTGGCTCTCCTCCCGCGGCCCTGCCCTCTTTTACGGCAAACCTGGGCCGTGTGGGGTTTCCCTTCCTCAACACCAGGGGCAACCAAGGACTGCACTGAGGCAACCTCGCTGCTGAGATCCAGGGTTATACCTGGAGTCAATGAAAGGGATATGAATGGGTTGGAGCAGGGAAACATGTCTGGATCCCAATCCTGTTGAGAACAAATACTGAGGACAGAAAGCGGAAAGCTAAGAGAAAACACTGCAAACTTGAAATTTAAAGCCGCCATTTACGGATTTGTGAGAATTCAGGTGATTGATGCCTCAAGCGGTTTTACCTGCATTGTCGTCTTCAGCCGTGTGAAGCAAGTGGGCATCTGATACCTTTATTTTAGCAGAGGACACCGCGACATCTGTTCAGGAAGAAAGAGCAGAAGGCACATTCTTTCTACACTGGCTCACCAGAATCTGTGCTGTAACTTCTTTGTGATGGACAGTAATTGTGATTGCCGATTTCCCAAAGTTAGGAAAACTGAGGCTGATTCATGAGGCAGAGCGACAAAAGTAGAGCGAGGTTGTTTCAGTTTTTTTTGTCACTAAAATTCTAAAAAATATGGAAAGTGTTTGTATTGGAAATGGAAAAATTAAAATGAAGTCAATATTTTCCGTCTGCATGATTTCTGATGACTATCTCGCTCTCTTTCTACCAGAATACAAAATTCTTCAATCTGGTGTGTTGGTCTGGACTAGCCCCCTGTTTTTTTGAAGGAAAGTTTTGTTTAAAGAGACTTTGGTGTCCATCATATTTGTTGTTTAGGTTGTTTTATTTTGGTATTTAAAGTGTCTTCCAGTTCCAGTGTTAAATGTCCCTTAGAAATTAAAGTTTATTGATCTTTGACAGGGTGTACTTGCACCTGAGACCTTAAAATGGTCTCAAAACAACAATATTATTATTTATCGCAATAACTTCTGGGACAATTTATTGTCCAGCAAAATTTATCATGACAAGCCTTGTATTCTGCCCTCTGGTGGTGGTATTTGATAGGAGTAGGTTAGAAGATGGATGGAGCTTGTATTGCAACTCGAGAATCATGAGTTAGAGTGGCCCAGTCAAAGACCAGACCGAAATGCAACCGAGAATCTGTTGCAAGATTTGAAAGTTGTTCTTCACAGATGCCGATAATAAGTCATGTGCTACTTTCTTTTAATCTGTCTCATGAAATCCATCTAAAACACGCTGAGGTTGGTTTCCGGCTACCTGGCGGAGGCAGCGGTGGCGGCAGCTTCAGCATCGGTTTCTCCATCTTCTTGGCGTAGAAGGCGCCATACCAGACTCTCAGCTCCGTTCCTGGGAGCACGTCCTGGTAAACAGCAGAAGCACATGTAGGAAGAGCGCAACCCTCGGATAGGGTGAGGGCACGGCCGGGCTGGGTACCTGAGAGGTGTTGAAGTAAACATCGTCGTCCTGCTGGTAAGCGGTCAGGTTCTGGTGCTTGTGGTCGGCGGCAGGTCGCACCAGCATCATCCAGTTGCAGTCGTCCTCGCTGCTGCAGTCGAAGCACACCACGGCGCCGTCCTTCTGGAAGATCTGCCCAACAGACGACGAAGCATAAACGCAAGGACGAAATGTATCCAGCACAAAGCAGGGCTTGAACCGTGTTCCAAGTCATGAGGGTTTATCTGGTGGCACCTTCAGAGGGAATACTCCTTCGTTCTCCAGAATGGGCACTCTCTTCGCTTCAAAGGGTCCAAAGCGGGTCCGCTTGACCAGTCGACGCAGGACGAACACCCCCTCCTCTCTGTGACCCACCTCTCTGATCTCCAAGCTGTTGGGGAGAGATGATCTGACGCAGGACAGAGAGCGGGAGTTTGTTTAAAAAAAAAATGAGCAAAATCCACCAGGATTTCAGGAGCTGCACACCAACAATACCTGCATTAGTGGGTATTGTTAGCAATAGCTAAACAGGGGATGTAATGGGGTTGAATTTGCATTTATTTTGTTGGTTTGCAATTTTAGACTGGAGTTTGGAGTCCAATATTTTTTTACATTTTATAGTTTTAAGAAACAAGCAGGAAACAAGTTGAGGTCAGAGTTCATTATTCCATATTAAGAGACTAAGAAAAAAACGTCTCTTAATTTTTAAAAAACGTTTTAAAACGTTTTAAAAAACAAAACGTTTTTTAAAACTTTTTTTTTATTGAATAACTCATTTTTGTCTCGTGAACTTAAAAGGTTATTTGCCAAACATAAACATTTATTTGCACACACCAGAAATCTTTTGTTGTGATTGTAGGCTCTGCCCACAACATCATGCGAGAATCGCAAGCAAAACTTTGAATCACAAACAAAAACTTAGAATAGCAAGAAAATATTTATGAGTTTGTTTTGCAAATAATTTTTTCACTTCATGAGACAAAAATGTGTGATTTTAATTTTTAAAAAAGTTTTTTTAAGCAAAACTCAGTAGGCTTTTCCCATAGTGACATGCATTAACAATTCAAGTTTTGCTTTTGTTTTTTTCCTTCTTTCTGCAGCTCCACGTTAAAGTTTGATGCAGCTCTGCTTTCCTGAATGGACCATCTTCATCTCCACTGCAAGTGCAGCAAACAGGCAGCTCTTTTTTTTATAGATTACAGCACACTAAAAGGTTGCATTGTGCCCTTGTTTATATTTTTATAAACAAGGGCACAAAATGAGTCATAAACAATGACAAAATGAGTGTCATTTTGAAAATATTATGCAGTTACTATGTGCAGCTGTGTCCCGGAGAAGTCATTTTTGCCATGTAGTTTCAACATAATTTTTATTTTATGACAACTGTACCACCAAATAACACAATAAAATTCTAAGTCCATATTACCCCGCCCTTATTTCCAATGCAAACAACTGCAGGACAAAATTCCTCCACAGTCATGCAAAACCTTCATGCCTTTTATTAAAATCACTTGATGATAGATGTTGCGGCATCGACCTGTTATTAGGTTTTGGGGGTGACTAGATTTTTTTTGTATCTTGATAAAGAAAATAATAATTTGAAAACAAACTTCTTGTATTTACTCAGGGTACATTTGTTTTATATTAGGACTGGGCAATGAATCAATAATCTATATCTCGATAGACACATCATCAATACCAATAGAAAATGCACAATGCACGTTCAATAATTTCACTGAACTCTGATCCAGAATCGCACAGCATTCTGGGGAATGTAGGCAGAGGAAACACTTTAGACTCTTCTTCTCACAGCCAGCGAAAGCCAGTTTGGTGAAAATTCAACTAACTTACTCCTTTGGTTACCTAGCAACAACCTGCTGAGTAACTTGTAAGCAGCTTCAGGTTTCATCGCCATGCCTCATAACTGCTTATAAAAAAAAAATCATGGCGTGGAGTGAAGGGAGGGAATTAGAACAGCAGCTCGAGATTAAATTGTGGATAAAAGAGGCAGCATTAAGATATTTACAACAAATCATTATCGATATCGACTGATATGAAACACAAATATCCTGATATTTTTCTCCGCCATATCGCCCAGTCCTATTTTTATATAAAAATGTGTTTGATCTGAAGCATTGCCACAAAAAAAAACGAGAGAGAAAAAAAAATAGAAATCTGTGCTTCTAATGTTATAACTTTAATAACTATTATCTTAGTAGCATTAGGGATAACTGTTGCTTTTATGAGAGAGACTCTAACAAACCATCCAAGTCCAGCTTGGACGGTGTTCCCAAGATGCCAACTCACCGAGCTCGACTGAGGACGAAGGAGTCCTGCACGGTAACCAGGGGTCCCAGTTCCGGACACTCCGAGTCATGGTACTGACCACAATCCTCGCACCCTGTGGGAGGGATCACATCTGTCAACACAGCCTGCTCCCACGCTGTCAGAGTCAGAACACAGTGACGGGTGGATTCATACTCACAGATGAACTCATCTGGGGTCTGCTCAGCCATTATGCCAGCCTGCACAGAGAGGACACGGATTTTTATCCTGTGTTTGGCCATGAAACAAGGAGGAAGCCGACAACATTCAGGTCATACGAACACAACTACTTGTAGGAGTGAGTGTTTAAAAGAGCCGAACCTGCATCAGTATTTGATGGTACTGTTCGGCTGTACCTGAACACACCAGCCCCTCTGACAGATAACAATGTGTTTGAAAGCACTAACTGCGCGTTTTATTTTAATGTTTGTGAGTCACTCGGAGGGTTGACTTTATTTATTTTCTTTTCTTTATTTTTTTCTATCTAAGGAATCCGTAAGAGTTGGGATCCAGGATTTGAGTGGTTCCCAAACTCTAGCCGGGTTTTAACTCCGATCTGAGCGGCTTCTCGTCTCTACAATGTAACAAAGAACAGTCGGCATGGCGGCTGGATCGGAGACGCAAACCCCCAAACCGGAGTCGGTGCTGTTCAGCGCCGGGGTGAGAGCCGTGGGAGCGGCGCAGAGAAGCCCTGAGCGACCCGGACACACCGGCTGCACCTGTGCTGGCAGACTGCGTCGCCATTTTGATGGAAACGCGAGTAAATTAGTGAGGAAACACGTTACCTTTTCTGCAAAGCAGCCTTCATTTAGCGAGTCCTGACTCCGGGTTCCAATCCGCTCCAGAAACGGCGCAGGACCGGAAGCGAAGCCGAGCCCATTGCATTTTGGGAGCTGTAGGCTGAGAACGGTAGTTATCACTCAAACCTGAAAACAAGAAAAGACCTTAATTACCACAATTTTTGTTCAAGAGTTGTTTTACTTTAAAATTACAGTTTGAAAACACTGCTACATGTGTTGTTTGTTTTACATAATATCGTGATTTCATGATGAATATATATTTTTTTTACATAAATTTCGAAGTATATTAGTTTTTTAAAAGCTAATATGCGCCGTCTTGCAAATGTATTCATACTGCTTTAACTTTTTCATTTTGTCGTATTAGAAACGTAAATATATTTAAGTTGTCTGTTTTAGCCAAAGAAAAGATATAATTCTTAATTGTGAAGTGAAAGAAAACTTAAATGTGGAACTTGTATGAAATGACTATCAAACCCTTTTGTAAATTTCTGTTAAACCCAAAACTGTGTAGGGTGTAAATTCCGAATAAACGCCCTGAAAACACCACCGGGAAACCTAGAGGTGGCAGCATTATGCTGAATGGAGGCAGTAGGAAACGTGAAGCTTGTCAAGAAGATGAATGAAGCTAAATTAAGGGCAATCTGGAAACAAAACGCTGTACAAATCGCTAAAGGCTTGACGCCAAAGTGGTTTGCAGTTAAAAAAAAGAATCGCGTAGCAACTTGAGTCTGTTTAAATCTAGTAGAGACCAAAGAGAACTTTGAGATGTCAAAGTATTATGTCTCTAAATATTGAGCTGAATACAAATGCACACCCTATTGTTTACATTTTGAATCCATAAATAACTCATTACAGCATATAAAAAGTTTAAGGAGTATTTCAAGAAACTGCACTTTGAGAAATGATCAGCAAAAACAACTCAGAGCTGTGGTCTAAACTGGAACGAAAGTAGACAAATAAAGCCGAAGTATGTCTAAACTTCAGCCGCTGGTTCCTGTAATAACTACTTGTATACCAACGTCTGATTCAAACAGCACACAGAAAACATATACATCACTCAATCAGTGTCGGCACAGCTTCATGTAGTCACTCAGTGTTTATTCCTGGAAATTAAATAACTCCATTGGATTTTAGTTCCAAAATCTGGCTTTCTGCAGCAGCACTTAAGCCAGTTTATGTGCACAGAGCAGACACCATTAAAAAAAAAAAAGAAAAAGAAAAACATAAAAAGTTTTTAAGCATTCTGATAAACACACATAGCCCTGATGCTTATTAGTGAATGAACAACAGGGAAATTCTCAAGGACTGGAAGAGTTGAGGGTTGCGGAGCTGGAGGAGATCTGAGAAAATCGGTTTTCTCTTCCCTGTCCTCAGTCGTGACTGATTCTTAAAGAAACAAAAACAAACAAAAACAAAAAAAGACGGTAGAAGACTTAAACTGCTGTCATGAAGGTACCATGAAGCAGGGAAGCCAACAACCTCTGCAGATGTGTTGTCCTTAAGACGAAAAAAAAACAAACAAAAAAAAAAACACAAGTGTTTTTAATCGTCCCATAATGTAAACACCCAGGAATTAGATATGTGCATAGGCTTCTAGGTTACAAACACAGCTGATGGTGCAAGAGGTTGTATGGTTGTCTCCCAGGGCAACCCTAACAACACACTCCAGTCCTTTAGTCTTGACAGATGAGGAAAGCTGAAGAACAAGCCTAAAGTGGCTGAAGTCGTTTTCGGAAGAGTTATAAGGCGATCCGTTAGCGCCGTCTCTGCGCTGCATCTGTCCTCGGAGCAAAGACATCACAGATAAACAGCAGTTAAAAAAAGGACGCAGAGTAACGAGAGAGAGAGAGAGAGAGAGAGAGAAATACAATCATTAGCTGGATTTAAACAAAGCAGCCAGTCTATTTGGTTTGCTCCCAAAATGCGATTAAAAAACCGACAATCGAATAAATGACCAAGCAGAGAGGAGAAGGTTCATTACTGGGGAGAGTTTGGCAGGTTTGTGTAGCACAGAAGTGGGATAAAGGTTTATCCAGTTCCCTTTGGACACGCCAACACCCCCACTGACAGCAGTAGTGAACAGGAGGAATCTTTTAGGAAGACTAGACATAAATCATCACAGCGAGCTGGAAGCATGCTGCTGTGATAAAAGCTAGTGGTACGCGGCAACATAACCTCACTACAACCAATAATTCATCTGAAACGGCTACTTTTGTAAAAAAAAGAAAACTGCTTTACAACCTTTACGCAGTGCTTTCAGTGTACTGGGGTCTCACTTGTGAAACGTTTTTAGGTTGCAAATTAATGTGTTACTCATGCTGCACTAGATTTATCATCATCATCATCATCACATTTTTTTTCATTCAGAGAAAATAAGTTAAAAAAAAAAAGGGCAGGGGGGCAGGAAGAGATTTTGCATCCACTGCAAATGCATATTTAAAAGACAAATTTCATGATTTTCAACCCGGTCATACTGTAACGTTAGTGTTAAAGTCGGAATCCGAACATGCTGATCTCCCTTTGTGAACAATTTTAACCGTGTCATCGCACGGTCAACTCTCGTGCGATTCATCCAAACAGCGCTCTGCTCTTCATCTTTGGTGCTGCTGATGCGCCGTAGGAAACCCAGCGGCGTACAGCAGGGAGAGTTTCTGCGTCGGTGAGGTAAAGACAAGACGGCCCGCATCGGTCCCAGTCGGTCCGTGACGGGGGCCGTAAAAGCACTTAATATTCCCGACTGCGGTATAAAAAAGAAAGAAAGAAAACAAAAAAAAACATAAAAAAACCCCAAGCTAAACGATATCAGCCATCGACCCTGGACAGTACGCTTTTGTTCACGTGTAAACCCATGCAGTCTGTAAAATCTTTACAGGAAGTATTTATGTTGAACGTCACAAGGAAAGGCTTTCCCGGCCTTCCTGTTCACAGTGCAGCGGCTCCCGTCTGCAGACTCGGCGTTAGCGGGGAGCAAGGTTAGCCTTTGATGTTTTGCCAGTGCATCTTTAACACGGAGGTGATGATGGTAGCTGTGAGAGAGGCTGAGGTCGAGCGGAGGCTGAGGTCACACGTGCGGCTCCCCCGAGGGAGTCGAGCCGTTGGCTTTGCTCTTGTTCTTGCTGCTCTTGCTCTTGCGGACGAGCATGCGGCTGAGCGTGGCGGTCCTGCTGGACCACTCCACTGCGGCCGGAGACTCGAGGTAAACCAGGTCGTTGTGCGACTGGCTCATCCCCGGCTCTTTGCGCTGGTGGCGACGCCGGAAGAAGAGCTTGGCGCTCTTCTGGAGGAAGCTCCCTGCAGCAAAAGAAAAAACACGAGGTGGAGAAACAAGTTAGCATGAAAATGAAGGAAACTACTGCGTGTCCAGAACCTTTAGAGAATCTGAAAGATTAAGAAACAAACGGGAACTTAAAGTGGTACAGGCTATGTGTTAGTTGGACTTTTTTTAATGGACTCTATAATGGATGATTAGGAGGAAATGATTGTAGATATTAATGAATTTGGAGGGGTTTTATAAATATCAGCTAACACACACAAACCGTATCATCAAACAGCCGTCACTGAGTCCAACTAGCATGCTTCCTTCGTTTCCGTCTACAATCTGGAGACGCGCAACATGCGTCGGTTGAGAAGTTGGTCAATTTAAAATTTTAAATAAAACCTACAAATCAATGAATGACAGAAAACACATCAACAGGCTAAACATTGTAGTGTAAAGTCAATGAGCCTCATTATCAAAAATCAAAGCAAACTGAGAAAAAAAAAAACAAACAATCCACTGTAAATGATCACCTTTAACCTTTACAGTTTCTTAGGGATGCACCATGAACTGGCATTGAGCAATGCTGGTCATATTTTAACTATCAGTCCAATACATAAAACTAGGAAATGTTTCTTTCCCTTCTGGTTGCCGTTTGTGTTTCTGGAAGTCGGCCATGTGCCGTTTGTTTGGCCGTGTGACGGTGATGGTGATGCAGTAAAAGAATGTGGGCTGTTTAACTGAAGCAGAGAAGTAATGTCAGTGGTCTGGTTAATTGGTAATTAACCATAGCAGAAAAAAAAATTACAAAAAAATATTGGCAAACATTTTCAAATTGGTGCATCCCTACAATTTTCCATTATTGAAAATGATCAGAGAGAGCCTGAGCTATGCTGATCTGAGACCAGATTTCATACACTCACAAAGTGCACTCCAAACCTGATGTGAAAATGACAGGTCAGACTTTGCCACATTTGATAAATGAGGACCAATGTCTTTTACTTCGGTTTTAGTCAGATCTATGGTGCGTGATTAGGCAAAAAAACAAACAAACAAAAAAAACAAACAAACTATAATCGTCAGCCCCGTCATACTCCTAAATTCTAGTAGTGCTACTAGCAGGACTACACACACTAGAGACTGAAAGATGCTACAAGCTCATGAAGTAACTTACTCATCAGGGCAAATAGTCTGCTTAGCACTGCTCTCCTCTAAGATGGCAGTGATGAAAGTTCAAAAAGGTTAAAACAAAAGGAAGAAAAGAGAGAAAAGAACAAAGAAAACAGACAGCATCACTGGGTAGGAACAGACAGCCATGAAAACAGGCAAAAACATAAAGCACGCCACTTTAAAGATATTACTAGTTGTCCACCTGCTTATGGGAGCTCAACACTTTAAGTAAGTGCAGGTGAAAAATAGGTGAATTTTTTATATATATATATATATATATATATATGTATTTGGTCTGTATTTAAAATCAAATACAGAACGTAGCTTGTGCTGAGTTTGTCAGCCAATCACATCATCTGCTGCTTTCACACCATGACTGGACATTTCAAACTCAGCTCAATGTCTACGGAGAAACGGGAAGCTTTAAAATCTTCTCGGCGCGTCTGGCAGAATAGTCAAAACAAACCATTACTTCCGAGTTCATTTTTCTGAAAAATACAAGGCGCACAATGAAATCAGCTTTTAATCATTTAGCTTTAAAAGAGAAAATGATGGAGGTGCTGTGGTGGCGCAGGGGTTAAGCACAGCCCACATAAAGGGGCCTCAGTCCTTGACGCGGCCGTCGCAGGTTCGAGTCCCAGTCTGGTGACCTTTGACCTACATCTTCCCATCTCTTTCATTACTCACTTTCAAATAAAGGCCACCTAGCCAAGAAAAAAACCTTCTGAGTGAAAATGATTTGACAATCTGACATTGTAGAGTTTAGCTTGGATACCCTGGCAGTTATTCTAAAATGACCTCAAGGAAAAACATTTTTGAGATAAAATGCATTTTGAGGTATTTAAAAACAAAAACCAAAGAAACGTGTTTGCGTGCCATGATCGGTTGCAAAACAGGACAAAAGGAGACATGTCAGTTAGCGTGATTATTTAACTGATACCTCTGTCCCAGTTCTGGAGCCCAGTCCTGTTTTTAAGAAAATCATATTAAAAAGAACTATTTTGTAATTTCCATATTTACAAATATAAATGTATGATCGGTGCATCTCTTCTACAGCCAGCCTGGGGGTCATTTCTGGACACCTTGTGTGATTTCTCACCTCTGCTTTTCTTGCAGCTCGCCTCAGACACACACATGGACAACGACGTGTTGTCTAGCGCTTCTTCAGTTTGACTCTCCCAGTCTTCTGGGGGCCGGCCGACTCCGACGGGCCCCTCCTGGGGCTCGGACCCCTCAGGAACGCTGCTGGTGCCCGACGCGACCGCCGTGGTCACGTCCTGGGTGGAGCTGCTCTCTGACATCGAGGCGTCCATCTGTGCTGCGTAGCCCGCCATCAGAGCGAGTTCGTCGTCCTGAGACAGGGGCGTCTAAGGGAGGAAGCAGACGTTATCGCTAAGCTACGTTTCCAGATGTGCTTCCACGGGGTTTCAGCAAGAGGCAAAAGAAAAACCAGTAATGGCACTCAAACTTCTGGTTTCTTTTTTTTTAAAGAAACTATCACAAAAAAACAAAAGAGACAGCTTCAGTTCAAGATTCCTGCAGCTCATCCTTACTTTGGCAATCCCCGAGATGATGATGGTGCTCTTCTTCACCGGAGATTTGAGCTTCTGCTTGGCGGACTGATGGAGCTGTCTGATGGCTGCTTCGGCCACCGGGTCAGCCCCGTTGAGCATGAGCAGCTCCGTGTCGGAGGACGACAAGGCCTTGCTCACCGTGCCGCCCAGCGGGGACACCTGCTCTGAAACCCGGCGCTCGGCTAGCTTGGCCTTGCTGTCGACCGGCTTCAGGGCGGGCTCTGACGAGACAGAAACTACCGAGTTGTACGACCTTCAAATAATATGAATAAACGCGTTGATCAGAAGAGATCTATTGGTGATGATCTGCAGGTGTAACCCTGCGTCGACGCGCCCCAAACCTCATGAACAAAGTCCAGGCCAGATCAGTAAATGACTGTTAAATGTTCAGCTGCAACAAAGGGAAATGTTGGAGATAAAGACAATTCTGGATCATTTGTGTGTCTTATATATCTATACATCTATATCTATATAGATGTTTTCTATTTAAATTACAGTGTAGAATATTTCCTATCTTTAACGTTTTGGACCTAAACAAGCCCACTGGGGTCACAGTTTCACTGCTTTACCAGTGTTGTTGAGCGGGAGAGGTCGTCCTGGCTTGCTCTTCACGGCGGTGACGGTGGTGACCACGGTGCCGCAGGGCATCACGGTCCGGTCCATCTCCACCCTCTTACTGGCGGCTGGAGTTGGAGGCTGCCAGGACCTCACCTCACTGGGCTCTAGATAGGTAAACTTTGAGATAAAAGTCAGGTTATTGGATTTATTTGCATATATAAAATTAGCTTTGACGCAAACAGGCTTGGCGAAGTTACCTCAGTAGTAAGTGATCCAGTCACAGAGTCTTTGGTCTTGAGTGCAAATGTCTGCTGTCCTCTGGGTTGCTTCTTCACCAGATCAAAAGGCACACACACCTTCCCCAGTAGAGAACCTGGACATGCACAGCCACCATGTTTTAGTCCATCCTCCACAACACATGCAGCGTTGCAGCTACAGAAAATAACACCGAGAGCTCCCCTTACTCTCTGGAGGTTGACCATCATTCATCAACTGAACAGAGAGCTCCTTTGATCGTCCGTTCAACTCACTGGTGGGTGGGTGGGGGAGGAATCAGTTTAGTTAGCGTCTTTGTGGAAAATGCAAATTATTACAGGGTGGTGATGGTGAGCAGGTGCTGGCAAACTTACAAGACAAATGGCTGCTCCCAGGTAGGATTGGTTGTGTTCTTCAAAACGGAGGTGCTGAACCTCTGGGGGGGATCGTCCAGCTGCAGCACACACAGAGGATTCACGCTGCCTGCAGACACAACAGGAAATGGTTTGAAAACTGATGGTGTAGCAGATTACTGTAGAAATCTTTCAAGGGTGGATACAAGCATAAAACAAATGCTCAGGCCTTGTCATATTTCCCATTAGCCACTTCATTTTCAGGATGTCGGCCATTTTTCAAGACAGCAGCTAGTTTTTGAACCTTTTAATGCAATTTTTCTGATTTTCGTGAGTTGGATGAACTTCGTGTCACATCGTATGTTTTCAACTTTGGTCATAATATTCATTCATTAATGCGACTGCCACTCAGCCTGTGTGTCACACAGCTTTATTACTTCAATGTGATGATATGTAGCTAAATCAGACGCTAAAACTGAAACTGAGGATTTTGCAGGAAAGACATTAAGACGTGCGACAGCCGTCTTCATGGTTAGCATTAGCTCAACTAATGGTCATCTTGAAAAATAAAAACAATTATCAGTGAATATGATTTCTATGGGTCCAGTTATGCATGATTTGACACCAAAAGTATTCATCTGTGATAAATATAGGCACATTTAGAGCGAAAATAAATGGTTCTTGAAACGCTTAAAAAAAAACAGCAAACCCCTGGCAAAAATATGCACTTTGTTAGGTTATTGTGCCTGCATGTTAATGACTTTGCAGAAATATTCAAATGATCTGCTGCACTATGATGAGAGACTTCCTTTAAGAAAATTTGCTAGGAGATCTTGAGTAAAGTGAGTATATAAACATGAAAAGCAGATTAGAAGAGATTCTGCTTTCAAACAAGTGACTTAGAGTTGGAGGTTTTGTCACGGCGCTGCAGTAAATCCTGTAGATTACTGCAGTCGTAACGCCACCTTCCTCACTAGATAACTACTCCGTACTGCACTGGCACAATTAGCTTGTAATCTTAGCCGCCCTCCCTCCATCTTGACCGCAGGGAATTCTCACATCCTGCTCCATCCTACTACACTGGGTGTGGCGGTGCTGATGTGGGTGTTGAATTACCTCCACACAATGCAAACAACATTTAGCTGGAGTCACAAAACGGGGCAGAAAGCACCTGCTCTCCTGCCCTCTGGACTGGATGCCCTCCTACAGGAGCAGAATAAACTACACTTAGGTGGTGGAGCTTTCCTGGTCTCGTTGAAAGATTTGCCTCCTTCCTGTTGATTCAGGAAACATTTCCTTCTTAACTGGATCAAATGGCCGTGCAACAAAGTGAGATTAACATCTAAACAGGCGACGAGTTCTTGGTGTCACAAAAGGTGGATTCATTGGAGCGTCGTCAAATCACCACGACGACATGAGCTCGACTAAACCTGCTCCAGAACAGGTTATGCGGCGCATTGTAACTCGTAAAAATCATGTTAAAACGTGCTAATTGTTTGAACTTCGATCGATCCTTTCTAGGTTTTTTTAAATACAAAAATGTTCATTGTTTTTGTTCTCTTTTCTTCCATATAGTCATTTAAAAACTGTGTTCAAAGGAGAATTATTAGAAACCTCTCTATGCGAGCCACATAGGCTCAATAAAACTCATTTAAAGCCACAAATGTTGCATAATCTTTTTTCTTTAAAGAAACAAGCTGATTTGTGATTAGAACTGCTAATGATGACAGGTTTCATCTATGTGTCTCTGCTGCAGTTTTCTACAGCTCACAAACTCAACTTTCCTTTATAAAAAAAAAAAAAAAGGCCCTCTGCAGCATCTCTCCAGCAGCAGTGTCTGCTTATCGCTCCGCTCTGCATGTCCTCCAGAGCAACGGACAGGAAGCTGACTGCCATGGTTAGATCTCAATCTGTACAGATGGTACAGTTCTGATGGTTTCTCTGCGCTTGTTTTAGCAAAGAGAGGAATACAACAACAAAGTATTTCTAAGAATGCTAGTTTTCTTTAGAAAGCATCAATTATTTACTTTGGCAAAGAACAGGAGAACTAGTTTTCAAAAATACTGGAGCCACAAGGTAACAAACAACTGTTGACGGGCTTCAAAATTACTTAGAAATCGGGAACTCGACTGGTTTCAAATTGGTTCTCAACAGCATGTTGCTACCCTACAGTAACAGCAGGATAGCCTCTGAGAGCGTGGCGACATTATTCGTTTACTCCTCCCAGGTATATCCTCGTCTTCATTTCTCCGAGTTTGGAGGATCCGGGCGACTTAAAGGTGAAGCGCGGCTGAGTTGAAAATGCTTTCATGGTGCAGAACTACAGAGCTTTGCAGCCCAGCAGCTCACCTGCAGTGTCTTCCTCCTGACTGAGTGTGACCCGGGTGTTTTTCACAAGCAGCTTCCAGTCGTGGGCGCGGGGGGGCTTCGGCGGCGACAGCACTTTGCTATGAGCTTCCTGTCGGAGAAAACGCAGAACAGAAAACTGTTTGTAAACAACAGCGACCGACTCACGCAACCAGTTGAGGTTATTTTAACAGTAAGTACACTGTGAAGTTGATGGGAGATGGCATATGGTTTGCTAATATGTTTTACAAGAATTAAATAAATAAAAAAAAGTGTGTGATATGCATAGAATTCACCCTCCTTTATTCTGGTACTGCTACATGAAATGTTGCAAACAGATGTGAAATTTAAAGCACGACTAAGTTACAAAAATAATATAATTGTAATTATAATAATAATATAATTGACTCAGTTGCACCAAAAGGTCCCTTTTTGAGTCTGAATTAATGATGAATCAAAGACTAAACTAGTTGACAGTTACTTCCAAAAATCGACTCATCGCGGTTAATCTGATTAACTCTTTCAGACCCGATTCAGGCCAGAGCGCAACACAAAGCAACCCAGCAGTAAAAAACGCGTCGCCTCACCTTGCGCTGCGAGGCCTGAGCAGGCCTGCAGCTCAGCAGCACAGAGGGACGAGTCGCACGCAGCAGCTGCCTCAGCTGCTCCTTAACGGCCGCTGCGGTCCACGTGTTGGCAGCATCCTGACAAATCAGGAACAGACATGGTGAATCAAAGGTTTCTTTCTTCAACTGGAAGCATAAAGCAACTCTTTTGGGGATTGAAACATGTTTCTACTTCTCGCTGATTATTATTGATTTGCTTAACAAACAGAACTTTAGTCAGATTCCATCTTAAATTAAAGCTGCTGCCTCGTGACCGAGGGGGTTCTGCATCGCCGCCTCCGGTTAGCCTGCCGTGCAATTCCACTCTTCGCCAGTAGGGGCCACTCTAAGCATCCATCCATCCATTTTCTGTCACCCTTGTCCCTCAGTGGGGTCGGGAGGGGTGCTGGTGCCTATCTCCAGCTCACGTTCCGGGCGAGAGGCGGGGTACACCCTGGACAGGTCGCCAGTCTGTCGCAGGGCAACACAGAGACACACAGGACAAACAACCATGCACACACACACCTAGGGGCAATTTGGAAAGGCCAATTAACCTGACAGTCATGTTTTTGGACTGTGGGAGGAAACCGGAGAACCCGGAGAAAACCCACGCATGCACAGGGAGAACATGCAAACTCCATGCAGAAAGACCGGGGCCGGGAATCGAACCCAGAACCTTCTTGCTGCAAGGTGACAGCTCTACCAACTGCGCCACTGTGCAGCCCCACTCTAAGCAAACCTCCACATTATGTTCAGACAGGCTCACTGATGAGCCGTCTTCCTGTTTGGGGGTCAAAGGGCTAAAGAAGACTTCATGCGACATTTAGAAATTATAATTTGTCCTTAGACAAAGTTTAAACATATAAAGCACGTTTATTTTTTCCTTAGAGGGACCCATTTTTATATCAAATTTGAAATACCTACGTTACATTAAGGGGGCGCTGTTGAGCCAGTTGGCCACGCCCATTTCTGATTACATTGGAATACAAAGATTTCCATGGAGATTTAATTATTATATATATATATATATATATATTTTTTTTTTTTTTACAAACTTTAATGGGTATTTGAGTATTTCAGACAACCCCAAAGAAGAAATTCCCTTACAGATTTCTTTTTGTAAGATTTCAAATCCTGATATTGTGAAACAAAATCTTTTTCAAAACTCGGCTTCTTAATACACCGTCTTTGATCCCACATGATCTCAAACCATTATCTGACATAAACCTGTGACTCAGTCGAGGGAACAGACAGATCCATGTTTTTAGCAAAACATAAACACGTCTGACATGTTTCTAAACAACAAAATGGAGTAATTAGCTTAGAAAATTGTAGTTTTGTGGTGTGTATACCCAAAACACAACTCAATAAGTCTTTAAGATTTTTTTTTTTGCTTGTTATACTTTTTTTTTTATCAATAACACCTATTAGAGCAAGCCGTCTGCCCTCCCAAATGCTGCTTTCGACTTGTTTCGTTTAATATTGTTTATTATGCCAGTTACCCCAAATACAGTGAAGAAACATGAGCACAAAAAGGAAAATTGTCAAATTTTTAGCCACATCCCATTCCTAAAACCAGTCTAAGAAAGATTAATTTATCAATATATTCATTAATTTTGATACAAGAACCCATTTCATAGATCTTCGCCATCAGATTTACCTGTGTGGGGTCGGGGGTCACGTGCAGGCCCTCAGTGTCCAACCGGGACACTTCCCAGCTCACCTTGATCTCATCATTTACTTCCTGCATGCGTAGCTGAAGCTGAGGAGGACACAGAAATTATTATTTCACACAAGTCGTCTGCTGATGAAGCAGAAGGTTTGAGGCTGGCAGAAATGTTTTCCTCAGACTTTATGGCTTTGGTTTTTATTGCGGCAAAGTGAGTTGCTTCTAGGTTGTTAATTACAAAGTTTCTCCAAATCAACCTAATGACAAAAACCTTATTGAGGGCAGAATAGTTGCTTTTAAAGGGAGTGGTGCTCTGAAAAAAGGAACGCTAGGAGAAGAGAAGACTACGACGGGCTTGTTCGCTTTTTCGCCTAGTAGGAAAAGAAATCTGTGGAAAGAAAGGAAAGTGTGGAAAAGAAAAGAGAAACAGTGGGTATTCTTGCCTCAACAGGCCCTGGATTCCAGTGTGGGACTGATCAGAGGCCATGTGATGCCAAACAAAGGCCTTATCAGACACGAACAGGAATCCTTTAATGGATCGAGAAAACACACATCGCAGCCTCTGATGGAAATGGCCAGAATGCTTTATAAAAATAACCAACAATAACATCATTAATTACTTTGCAAGAGGGGGGAAAAACTGAAAGTAATCAAGGAGGAAGTGCTTGTTTTCACCACGACGACGTGGGATTGTTATTTTAGATGTGACATCATTGCGATGAGGATTCTTCCTGAGAAAAAATACTTTCTCAGAAAGTGTGTGTGTGTGTGTGTGTGTGTGTGTGTGTGTGTGTGTAAGAGAGGCAGAACAACAGGCCATGCCAGAAAACAATTATTAGTGTGAACCCAGTAGTTTCAAAACCCAGAGGGAGCCAGAACAGAATGACTAAGATATTGGCAAACTTTATTAAACTAGCAGGTTTTATAGATGAAGCATCAGTCAGTGGTTCAACGTGCTGAAATGAACCCAGTTTTTCCAGTGGGATAGTTCCAGTTAACTCTATGGCCATCAATCAGTCATTACCAAAAGAGAGGCATTAGAAAGCATCGAAACACTCGACTTTACACGCAATGAATAATACAGAGTTGGCTCATCCTGTGTAGCTGTAACAGCCTCAGCTCTTCTGGGAAGGCGTTCTGGATTTTTTATTATTTTTGTTAAAACAGGAATACTGGATCATTTTGTTCCAGCAGAACATTAGAGAGTATTTGAACAAGAGATGCTGGCTAACGGTTCTAATTTATTCCAATGGTGCTCCATAGGGATGAGGTCAGGACTCAGAACAAGCCAAGCAAGTTGATCCACATCCAAGTCTTTGTTGGACCTTGTCTAGAGAGCGCTGGTGCACAGTCCCGGCAAGAACGCTGGAATCAGGGTTTCTGCAGATTTCAGCACGTCATTTTAAGACCTTTTTAAAGCCATGCTCGAATAAAATGTTTTATTTCGTTTTAGTTAACCTTTATGTCACTGGGAAAATCCCATTGAGATTAAAAATATATTTTACAAGAGAGATCCGGACCAAGAAGTTACAGAACGTTCGCAGCAAAAACATGGAGGTTATCAGAAAACAGCCGGGGTGGGACTGGGCTGATTACTGGCATCGGGGTGTGTAGAGGTTTTAAAAAGCTCCCAACCAAAGTTTTTACTTTTTTAAAATCTGAATTCCAATTACATTTGAAATCTCTCATATACATACATTTGGAGACCAGTGTGGACTATTAGAGGACTTACAAACTAATGCAAGTTAACCTTAAAATATATATATGATCTTAAAATTCTTGATATTTTTTATTCTACTGAATATTTTGTATATTTAAGTCAATTTTGACTTCTATATGAAGTCATCATCTTCTTCAGTTTATTGGAGGTCGGCAAACAGCTATGTGGTGTGCATTACCGCCACCTACTGGTGAGGAGTGTGGCTCAGAATGGCAACGTTGTTCAAACATCCTTAAAATGTAAATTTATCTCAGTTTCTACATAGAGAGAGAAAATTATCTACAAATGTGAATGTACATACAGACTGTTGAAATTGTATTTAAAAAAATAAGGAATACACAAAATTATAAAAAGCTAATCCCACTAATTATTTGTATACTGCTTATTACTAAATCAATATTGAATCAAATCAATGAGAAGAGTCAAAATTAAATTGAATTGTGAGGTTTTTAACAATTAAAAAAAACCTCTGGAAAGTGGTTAAAAGCTTCTGTTATTGAAATCGGCAACTATATTTACATTTTAAAGATGGAGGCTGCATGTGCCGAGGCTCTTCCTCGTCACGCGCTGCAGGCTGTACAACGTTAAAAGCCAGAGTGCTAGCCCACCTTCGTGCACCGGCTGGACCATTCTGTCCACATGCGGCTGCACAGGCCTTCTGTCCTACATATCCTGACCCTCATTACACGATAAGCTGAGAGTGTTCCAGCCTGGATCGCTGTCAAGCAGAAGGGAACATTTAACAGGCCTTCCGCTTTTCCAGGCTAATCCAAAGTAGTGAGAGTGACAAAGAGACGAGAGGCCTCCTTTGTTTCCCTGGATCCACGGCAGATCGGATGGGCGACCAAAACAAAAACAAGCCGGCATGCTTCCTGCCTTCAGGCTTCCAGTCGTTCACCCCTGCTCTGTTAAAAGCACAATGAGCTTCGGCTGGTGACAAGCACCTTATGACGCTAAAAATAGCTCTAATACAATTGGGTTACCTCGCGTTGTCAGTGACTCTACATCAGTGAAGATTTAAGACTGAACGGGATGAAAGCCTAACAGGATTAATGAGCAGTGGTGGCCCGATATGAATCCCAACACCTTTCAAACCCCGCTCCAACCAGAGACTGGGAAATACTGACAAATATCCACTGGAGATATTTTTGGAACAGATCAGCACAATCAGCAAAAAATAAATAAATAAAGGTCTCAATAGTTATTAGGGTCATAACTAGGGTTTCATCGATCCTGTAATGGAAGCAGAGTGGGCCCTCTTTCCTGGAGACGGGCCTGACACAGACCTTTAATGAGGTATGTGGGACGTTTGCCAAGCGCAGAAACAACCTCAAACCATTTAATCCAATGCTGCCGCCAGCACTGATTCAATGCATTCGATAAACTTTCTCATTAAACTAAACCACACTGACAAGGAGGTAAATCTGTTTTCACTGTTAAAACAAAAATAAAAAATAATAAATTAGAAAAAAAAACAAAAAAAACACGGCATTATTATTACGTGTGCTAATTTAATTGAATGTGCAACCTGTTGAATGTAGAGTATTTTACCTGCAGCTCTACTGGAGCTATGCACGCCGTGTATTTGCAAGGATCCGTTCCGGCTGAGGAGGATGCTGCGCTGAGAGAGAACTGAATCTTCTCTCCAACCACGCTGCAGGAGGCGGCCTGTTGTCGGGAAGGAAAACAGAAAGCAGTTTAGCTCAGGAGGGGAACTACGGGCGCAGGATTCAAAATTGAAAGAAAACAAAAAAGCAACCTTGAGTTCTCTAAATCTTTGGTCACTCGTAAAAAATATTGAGTTGCGGGCCTTTAAAGGGGCAGTATTATGTGCTTTCCAGTCACATTACATCATTTTATAGCACAATCAAGTAACCATTACCTTAAATTGTAATAAAAATTATATATATTTATATATATAAAATATGGCTTAAAATAATTTTTGCTTCCTAATTTAACACCCTGAATTTGGGACTCCGCCTCTTTAAGAAACTCTTGCTCTTTCTGACACTTCTTCTTCAGGATGTCATCACAAAATCGCTCCTCCATTAACCCTTTATCAACATTTTTACAAGTGTTTCACTGAGAAGCAGCTCGTATAGTGAGCTCAGCAGGTGTGCAGTTCCACCAGGCGTTTGCTAATTGTTGCTGGTTAGTCTGAAGGAGCTGAGTGGAAGAGTGGCGAGGGAAGAACCTGCCTTTGTCCCCATGATAGATGTGAAACAGGTAGCTAGCTAGTAAGGGTATATTAGCTGCTAGCAAGCAACAGAATGCAATGAAGATGTTTGTGTGTGACTGAAACTTTTGCCTGACAGAATGGTCACATGAGAAAACAAAGCTACATTAAATAGTCTTGCTGCAAAAAAATTAAGACCTGTTATTATTATATTTAAGGCAAACTTACATTAAAAAAAACAAAACAAAACAACAAAACAAGACATTTTAAGGCCTTGATGTTATACAAACAAATTTAAGACTTTTTAAGGAGGCGTGGAGGCCCTGTATATACTTGAGCTGGATGTATGATTTTCTCCCGATTTTCTCAATTTTGGGAGACTGGCGAATGTCCGACACTTGCATGAAAAAACTAATTTATCCACCGATCTTATCGGCGTCTGGAAACGTCTGAATATCAGTCACTGTCCACTTCTGCTCTGCCTGACAGACCTGCCCACCAGCTCACATCTGATATTCACTCCACTGTTGACAACGTAGCGATTTTGTCACTGCATTTAGCCACTTTTCAGACAAAAAAAAAAACAAAACAAAAAAAATCAGTAATGGCCACACATGGACAAGGAGAACATGCAAACTCTACGCATGAGCTTCCCTGACCAGAATTTGAGCCTGAGACCTTTTTGCTGTGCCACTGTGGAGCCCAATCATTATTTACGTTGCATGTTGCATAATCATTCTAAAAACAGAACCAGCCTCAACATGGCTTTTCTGCGCACAGCGAGCGTATGCAAACTTCTGAGCAGAGCTGGTGCTGCGAGACGCAGCCGACCGCATCGCAAAGCAGAAGACGCACTTCATTTGGTCGAAGCGGTTTAAATCACATTAATTACACTCCCTCCGCCAGAACAGCATGAAGCTACAGAGCGGGCCTGTGCTGCATTACGCCTTTATAAACCACAATAAAATATTTTTTAATGAGGCATAAAGTCAGACAGCACTATTCATATACAAATGAGCTGGTACTGGTTCAGGCAGCCTGTTGCTGGGTCACTCTGAGTAATTCTACTCTGTTGCAGCACAGCCACACCTTTATCACTTGAGACAGACACGGCACAATGCAAACTCACTGCTTCGGCTCACGGTCGGTGACTGTGCAACTCTCACAGCAGCATTTCTCTTGTTCAGTGTGAACTGACGAAGGAAATTCTGTGAAAACTGATTTGCAGTCTGATTTGTCAGTTGCAGAAATCTACACTTTAACCTCGGACTGTTTTCGTCTGTATTGTCCGTCATCTTTTCAATTCACGCATAAACATAACGGCTTCAAAGTACCTGGAAAAGAACGGTAAGAGTAGTTAATTCGTATAATAATAACAGGATACAAAGGGAAAACTAGCAATCTGTGTGACAATACTAAGATGTAATCGTTGCTGATGTTAACACCGACACTCACACCGTGTTAAAGGAGCACGAGATCAGCATTGTTGAAATGTGGAACATATTCTACCTGTTTTGGGTTTCAATCTCTCAAAGAGGAAACATAAACATCCCCAGTGAGTCATAACATTATGCTATATCGCTTTATTTCTTTCACATGCCGCTAATAAAAACAAAAGCAAGCGGACTTGTCGGCACCTCTGGTTCAAGTAAATCTTTAATTGCAGCAGCACAATCTGACACCGAGAAATGAAAAGTCTAATTTGAGAACACAATTCAGTTGTTTTATTTTATTTTTTAAATGTTACTGTAACTGATGTCCTCCAAGTATCTTTGAAGGCGCGTTGTGGATGATGATGATGATGTGGGCAGTCAGTCTCGCAACACATCTGAAGAAGCCTCTGACTGAAGACTGTTGCCTCATGACACGCTAACAGCTCAGTTAGCAGATGATCATCTGCAGCAACATCCGGATGACACCATCAAATGTTGGCAAGCACTGCTAATCCACCTCATTTGCTTCTGCCACTCCTCTTTGAGCCCCTGTCTTGACACGTTTGATATGAGGAAACCAAAAAGTAACAATAAATATCCCCATAAAGACCAATATACAAAAAGAACAAATGACAACTAACAGCCTTCTTCTAGAATATTGCTTCAATACCAATTGCCGTTTTCTGGCCGATCGACAATTATCAATCTTTAAAGAACCTGACCTGCCGATTCTGATTTTGGCCGATACTGATTTTTTTTTTGTTTTGTTTCAAATCTTCCTAAATAAAGCAAGAAAGTTGTCAAGTTGTCAACAGTGGGGTGACTACTGTTAGCTGCGAACGTGCAGACAGTCAAACTTCTCTCATAGCAGAGCAACAGAGAATAGTGGGTGATTTTTAGACCCTTGCTGAGGTAGATAAGATCAGTGGATAAGATCTGCTTCACATCTAAGTATTGACCGATCACTGATCACCCAGAATTAAGGAAATTGGGGCAGATTTATTGGTGTACCCCTTCATGGACGGCGCTTCCCATCCAATAGATGCAACCAAATCCCATGTCTGGCAAGTTTGCATGTCAGGTTGTGGCGCAAGAACACTCCTGTCTCTACGCTCCTCCCCACTGTGGAGCTTCACAGCGATACATAAGCTTCTTAAACACACACACACACACACACACACACACACACACACACACACGTACCGCTCACAGCAGGTGGGGAGAAATAAGCCTCTGTTCATTAAAACTCTGCACATTCGACAACAAGGGCAGCTGCTAAACATCGTGACCGTCACAAAGGAAACGGCTGAGTTTGCACGGGGAAGCGGGCCCATCCCTATCTGACCTCTCGGAAAAATAAAAGCTCCCTGGGTTCGCGTCCAAGCATTGTGGAGAAGGCTGGCGCAAAATTTGCACAGCTGATAAGAGATGGAGTAATGTTTCACAGAGGTGTGTGTGTGTGTGTGTGTGTGTTGATTTTTTTCTGCAGGTGTTCATCCATTCATGGTGCATACAGTCTTTTGCAACAGCATTGACACCCTTTGAACCTTTTTACGTTGTCACATGCGTGCAGCAGTAAACCTCAATGTGGTTTGAATCCGAAGGGAAACGGAGACATGGTAATGATTTTTAATATAAATCTTTAAGCTGTGGCATCTGTTTATATTCATATACACTAAAACTCCTCAACAAAATCCAAACAGCTGACTTCAGAAAACAGCCACTTAGTTAATAGACTCCATAAAATTTTAAGATAAACGGTCCAACATTTCAGTCCGCAGCCTTTACAATCTGAAGAGGCTTTTTTTTTTTTTTTGGCCCTCAGTTCAGTTCAGCTAAATAAAACTCATAGAACTGCAAAAGTTACGTTACCTTTTGAAAAATACAGCTTATAATCTCTTCGATGAGATTTTTTTTAAAGAATTACATTCCATTTGTATTTTTTTAGGTTTAAAAGTAAAGAAAAAGAGAAAACATTTGCGTTTCCCAAACTAATAACAAGAAAACTAGATCTGTGCAGTTAATTTTCATATCATTTTACAGAGGAATTCCAGGACAATTATTCCATGAAACAAAAACAAAAAAACTGAGAGACTTCTAATAATCAAGATTATTATGTCTATATTTCAAAACACTAGATTGTTCTTTACTATTATTCAAAGTTGCCAAGATTCAACGTGGACGGTCCCTGGAGCCACAGGTTGCAGCCCCCCTGCTGTAACAATCCAGAATACAAGTGTATGCCACACTTTTCAGATTTCTGCTTACAAAACATTTTGCCCTTTCAATTATGCACCACTCTAACTTGTTACAACACACTTGCATCTTATGGCTGCAACATACAAAAGGGGTCCAAAGGTCATGAATACAAAAAAAAACTGAAAAAGAAATAAAGAAAATATGCAGAGGCTACTTTATAAACTTTAGATTAATGGGGAAAATCCCTGCACTAAAGCAGGCAGGTTGATGAGTCAGTGCTAGTCTGCTCCAAGATAAAATGCATTAGCAGTTGCAGGAATGGCCCCCTTTTTACAAGGGATTCTAGGAAGGCCAGTGCTGGGCTGAGTTACCTTGTTTGTGGCTGATTTCTGAAAGCCGGACACGGCGCCGACGGCGAGATCTGGTGCCTCGACGCCATCTTCTTCAAACGTCAACAGCAGATCGCCCTGATGAGAGAGAAGCGTTCAGATCAGTGTGCTCGTTGCAGACACATCTGTTTGACAGTCGATCAACCACGGTTTACTGGCCAAGTCCTGCAATGTGTTCTGACTTGACAAATTCCAAGAGCCGGAAAAAAATAATAATAAAAAAAAAAATGACACAAAGTTGGAGAAACATGACTCATGTTAGAGTGACTTAAAAAAAAAAACAAACAAAAAAAAAACAACAACTCCAAAACTGTGGGGCGTGATTTCAGCTCCTTGTGAGAGCGTGTTTGGGGATTTTGCAATCCAGCCATATAAGGTATCTATCTTTCACGTTCTTTATTGGAGTCACCTGCCCCACGGCTGGCAGGTCAGCTGTCACCAGACTCACCCCACGCTTGGTTGCCTCTTCATTCAGAGCCTTGCACCACGCTCCCCTCCATTGGCTTTTCCAGCTCTGCTTTGACAGCGCCCATCCCAGCAGAGCCGCCGCTTCCTCCTCCTCCGCCGCCGCCGCATTGTCCTCAGGTGCTGCTCTCTGCCTGCTTCCTATGAGCCCGGGATGGAAATACTGTATGAAGTACAGAGCCAGCGTAACCAGGGATGCGACGAACAGGGTGACCATGCATAGCCACTGAGGGTCCTCCAAACCGAAATATGAACTGGAACTGTCCGAGTGGGACATTCTTTGCAACATTAAAGAGTCACGGCTTAATAATACACCTGCTTCGGGAAATTTCCCGACAACCTCATAGTAGTAGTAGTTTTGGTTTCTGAAACGGCGAAATCACGAGTCGCCCGTATCGGATAACCCCAGTGATATGCAAATTATCTTCTGCATATTGTTATTCATGCTGTACTACGAAGGTTCTGGTTGTGACAGAAGGAGCTGGATGTAGTCCCAGGTTGAACATCCCAGCTGAATGGCACTTATTCTCTTACTTCACGTCCCGTTAGCTTCGTTGGCTAACCTCCGCAACGGTCTGCTCAAGGAGCAATTCCCAAATTAGCAAAGAGAGCCGCCAAAAGTTTTCCCAAAGCGTGCTATTTCCAAAGTGTTCGCCTGTACTCCGCAGGCCGACAGTCAGATATGAGGTAAGAGTCCCAGTAAGACATCCTGAAGTGGAGGAGTTCAGCCCGTCCCGCTGGACTTCGGCTTGCGCCTCTCTCCCTCTGATCTGACTGTACAAAGTTATGGAGACCGATATGTGGCACAAACTGTAACTCCCACAATGCAGCGCGAAGGGGATTGTTAGTGTTCGAGGCTGCTCGAGGAAAAGCGAAACACGTTTCGATAAAGGCGCTGCTAGCGTAGGCTGTAAAATAAATGCTTTTATTAGTATTGAATTTTAGTACTGCAACTGAAAACATAGATGTGGGCAAAATTAAAATTTAGCTTTCTAAAAAAATACACTAAATGTGTGTTTTGAACTACTCGACTTCCCGTACCTAACCTTCACGTCATCAAATACGCTGAAGTTAGTATCCTATTTGAAACTTGAGCGGATTTCCTCTGAAGTGAATCACTCACTTTAAATAACGTCTGCCACAAGATGTCCTGGTCATTAATTAAATTTGTTTCGAATTTTTATATATAGATTTTTTTTTATCAGTACACATTATACAAAAGTAAATCCAAACATTATTATCCAGACATCATTCTGTTGTAACTGTAAAGTCGTTGGTGCAAAAATGACACCAATGAACACAATATCAAAGGACTCGACTATATTTGATCAACTCAATCTAAAATGACAATAATAATTAATTTGAGCTCTAAACAACCCTAAAATACAGTCTGTGACGCATGTAACATTTTAGAATAATGACATTTCTTCAAATCTAACAAAATGTATGTCAAATGTTTGTGCAGCAACATTTCGTCTGTGCTGCTTTTGCTTTGCAGATATTAATGATGACTTCTGGAAACTTTTTTATTAATATTATTAGTAATTAATATTAATATTCTTAAAAATGATAGATTCTATCTGAACTAAACTAGAGCGTGGTAGTCCTGTTCCTTCAAAACAGCGGAGCAGCCCTTTATTGAGTCAAAGAGGAAGCTTCAAATCTGAAGCCAACTTCAGCGTATTTGTTCGTCCATTCTGGTGAAGCAGCAAATATCCAGCTAACTGTATTACCCTGATGTTTATCATCCCTCTGTACCCATAATTCTCTAGGATAACTTTAGATTTTTATTTTTTTTTACAGCAAAACCCATTTGAAGTGTTTTATTGAACGGCGTAAGAACAGTGCGGAAGTCTCCGCCCCTTTTTAGAGGTAAACAAAATATACCTTCGTCATCCCAGTGTTGGAGCTACAGTGACTCTGGCTGTATTTGCTCAGCTGTAAATGGAAATAAGCAACTTTTAAGCATGAATTGTCGCTCGGAGGTTCTGGAGGTCACGGTGGAGGCTCGCCAGGTGGAGGAGGCTATGCTCGCCTTGCTACACACCATTTTGCTGCACCGAAGCACGGGCAAGTTCCACTACAAGAAGGAGGGCACCTACTCCATCGGCACCGTGGGCACTCAGGACATCGACTGCGACTTCATCGACTTCACCTTTGTCAGGGTGTCCTCCGAGGAGCTGGACAGGGTGATCAGGAAAGCGGTGTCTGAATTCAAGGTAAATTGTTGGCTTCGGCGTATGATTATCGGCCTTGTCGCGTGCGGGGAGGCCTGAGCAATGCTCATTATGACCTCTTTTTGTCTGTGCTTTTATACCCGCAGGATGCCCTGAGCAGCGACGGCATGGGGCAGATCTCCCTGGAGTTCTACCAGAAGAAGAAGTCTCGCTGGCCCTTCTCCGACGAGTGCATCCCCTGGGAGGTGTGGAGCATCAAAGTCAGCGTGGTCAACCTGGCTAATGAGCAGGAGAGACAGATCTGCAGGGAGAAAGTGGGCGAAAAGCTCGGGGAGAAGGTGATCAACGTGGTGGAGGTCATAAACCGCCACGAATACCTGCCCAAGATGCCCACCCAGTCTGAAGTGGACAATGTTTTTGACACCAGTCTGAAAGATGTGCAGCCGTATCTGTACAAAATCACGTACCAGATCACCGATTCTCTCGGAACTTCCGTGAGCACCACCATGAGGAGGCTGATAAAGGACACTCTGGCCTTGTGAGGATCATCTTCTTAGATCACTATATAGTTATGTTCTTGTTTTTGCAGTATAAAGACATGTCAGCTCTTCTGCTGCAGGTTTGAAGCAGCGTCTGTCATCACTGGTGTTAATGTTAAGATGTGATTCTGCATCGTTCCTCTTCATTTGTCAATTATGTACTCTTTGTTTTTGAAGATCTGAAATTGCACCTACAGTAGCACAACATCCAACAAAAGCTGTAAATAGTGTCAAATTTCCTAATAAATTATTCTCATCAAACTTTGCAGACTGAAACGGACAAACAGAAAAAGCCTGGTTTTAGTGCAAATGATAAAAGCTGACTTTGGGAAAAAGATTTCCTCACTGACGAGAGAAAAAAAAAAGAAGCTTCCTCTGCGTGCATTTTCATGGTGAGGGTGACCTTACATGCAGATTGGAACAGGATTTCCAGGTTGTGTTTTCTTTTCTTTTCTTTTTTTTTTCCAAATTAAAGCTAACACATCCTAAGTTCATCCCCCTGGTTTCCAGTCAGAACGTGTCACGGTGGCCCACAACCTGAGAAACATCCTCTCCAGGCTTAAACTGTCTGCCAACAGGAAAACAACATGTGGAATTACTTCACTTCCGCACACGTCAACCTGACGTCTAAAGATATTTTCTGCCAGGTAAATATTGTGCACAGGGGTTTATAGTGGCTAAACATGGGAGCGTAGGAAGAACAGATTCAGAACTTGATTATAATTACATATCATCCAAATTTCTTAAGTGATCTACCAGATCAGGGATTAAATAATTCACAATACCACCCGCTGGTCGTTATCTTTACTCCACTGTTAACTCTTTATTGCAGAAGTGTAGCACAAAATAAACGTAGAAAACTTCAACACCAAAGTCTCCAAAAGCAACAATTATGCAACCAATGCCGATACAAATATCAATTATTGCAGTAAGAGCACAGGAAGAGTAAAAAGATCCAACTTCTGTTTACCAACAAAAACAAAACAACCAAAAAAAGGTACAAAATTGAGAATACAAACACTTCCATTTACACAAATTGAATCAATTCGGTGGAACTTTAATATTTTTTCTCACAAGATATTAAGAGCACTAGTAGCAATACAGACTTTCTGCAGAACATCACTATGCAGCTTTTTTTTTCTGCTGAGAAAATGAGAAACAGAAACCAATTTTGACTTCCTCTAAACGGCAGCAGTCAGGATAAATTATGACAAAGATTTAATCCAACAAAGCAGGAATATATACTAAATACAACTGTAAAACCGCTGGAATACAATCATAATCATCTTTTTTTTTCTTTCTTTTCTTTTTTATAAATTCGATCATCTCGTTGTGGGTTACTCCATCCAAACATTAACCACCTTAAAATGCCTGAGTCACAAGTTCTCTGAAAATTATTTGTGCTTTTATGTTTATTATAAGATAAACAATAAAACAAAACAAAAAACCACATAAGGCCATCAAAACAGTGTAAAGCATGAGTAAATCCATCAGCGTTTGGTTGTCCATATGAATGGTTCTCCAGGTTTAAACGCGAAAAGCGTTGAGAAACAGAAACAGTTTGCAGAATCTTAAGGTTAGACAGTAAAGAACAGCTAAAAAAACACGAACCGTATCATCATCTTTTAGTTCCAACTGGCAGAAATGCGTTGGCAGGCCTGGCGAAAGGTGGAAAAAAGACTTAATATAAATTCATTCTTTTTGCAGCAGCAACATAAGAAACTTGGAATTTAGAAAAATCAAATTTTTTAAAGTGAACACATTTATTCTGCTTGGTTTAAAAACAAGCTGGAGTGCTTTGCATATTGAAATCTTATCTGAAACATAATCAACACTGAACTGGTTCACTAAATCTACCTTCTTCCCCGGACTAGAAACCTGGTTAAAAACAAAGATTCCTTAAACTGGGAAATAATAGTTAAATCTTCTTAAAGGTTGTAGTTTTCCATTTTCTTCAGAGTGCTGCAGCCGTAAAAGGTGAGTTTATTTAATGCCTTTTCTACATCTTTTCCTCCATTGATAAGAACACTTGATTAATGATTGGACTGGACCGCCTAATTGAACGTTATTTATTGGGATAATTATTAGAAACATCCATTAACTACATGCTTGATCTTGTTTAACAACACAGGAAATCTTATCCAGTGAACACATTGAATGTTGAAAAGGCATTCTGAGAAAAACAGATCATTTTTAACATTTCATTTTCACTTCAAACAACTAGATGATCTGAAGCACGGCTGTCCGCGTTGTCCTATAACGGAGTTTAGCTTTTAAACAAAGTGCATATTGATTACATCATCGAGGCCACCGATAGTATCTTAAGGGACGCCACTCACACCAAGAGAAAGAGCCAACATAAATGCAAAAGCATTATTAGTTACTTTAGTAGCAGCTTGAAAACCTTAAAACACTTCCACACACACACACACACACACACACACACACTCTAAAAAAACAAAAACAAAGGTACGCGGCCGTTTCTTCTTCAGCTGCACATTTACAAATAAAGAAAAACCAGCTGAAATAAAGAGGGCAACAACTCTGTACCTTGTTTTTACAAAACACATACTTGGGTAAATACAAACAACTAAAGATGTTGAAAAGATATATCCTTATACGAGTTTTCAAAGAATTAACTGCTTTTATAATCATCTCAGAGGAACCTAACAATTGATTGCACATTCATCTTTACACCTTTAATAAACATGGCCACTTTGAAATATACAACTGGAGGCAAGCAAAGAAGCTTTACATTCAGAGTCTGGTTCGTGGACGCCGGGATGTGCTCATCTTAACGTGAGGCGTTTGGGGAAAGGCGGCGCCGTCGGCCCTACATGTGGCTGTGGCTCTGCTCGTGGCTCCACAGGCTGAACGCCGTCTTGAAGGTTCTGTGGCAGAGCTTACACATGTACTGCCTCTTAAACGTCAGCGCAGACAGAGACGGCGCGTGGTAGAAGAGCGTGTCCGGCTCGTGAGGGCTGCCTGGATTCTCCAGGCTGTTGGATCTGGACAGGGAGCCACCGTGGCCGCTGGGCTCCGACCCGGGCCTGCTCGCCTTGCCCGCCGACGAGCCGCAGGGCTCTGGGCTGCTCGACTCCTCCGGGATGGTCGCCGCTGCTGGTGCCTGAGGGGACCTGAGCACAGAGGCTTGTGGAGAGCGCCGCTCGGAGTTCTGTGGGGTCAGAGGCGGGGAGGGAGACAGCGGAGGAGCGTGCATGCTCATCTCTTTGGCTCCCACCTTGCTGGCGGTCGACATGTGGGACTGGAAGTGGCTCCAAAGGCGGAAGTTGGTCCTGAAAGCTTTGTTGCAGATGTGGCAGATGAACGGTTTGATGTGGCACAGCAGCTCCTGGTGTCGCTCCAGGTCTTTGCGGGAGCTGAAAAGGTTGCCGCACTTCTCGCAAGGCCGCACCCCGTGTTCCTCAAGCCCGGCTTTCCCAGCCTCTGAACCGTCCCTCTCACTGACCGCCTCCTCCAGCGGCTCTTCCTTCACAACCAGTTTGCCGTGGTGGCCCATGCTCAGGTCCTCGGGCACGTAGGACGAGGAGTCCTCCGAGTCATACATGGGTGGACCCGGTGAGTCGCTGTAACTGATGTTCTCTGGAAAGTTCCCAGGCACCGAAGGCTCGTCGCTGTAAGGCTCCTCTCCCAGGGCGTCGGGCGCCTCTTCGTTGTTCTCTGGTTGCTTCAGGTGAATCTGATTTTTACCAGTCATCATGTTCTGGTTGTGGACTTCCACCTGGTGGCGCCAAATGCTGAAGGAAGATTTGAAGGTGCGCATGCACTCCAGGCATGTCAGTTTCTTGTACCTGCAATGGGCCTCGTGGTCCTTCTTGACAACCGGGCTGGAAAAGCGGAGGCCGCAGTACGGGCACACGGTTGCGTGTCGGCAGCCTCTCTCATGGTCGCCCTGCTCTACGAGTGATGACAGCTTAACATTACATAGCCTGCAGGAGTAAACGCCAGTGTCTGTGTTGTCCTGTTGAAGGATCTCATCCTGTTCCGTACAGAGGACGCTCTCACTCCCCGTGTCCTGGTCAGGCTTTTCAGCAGGATGTGTCCTTAAATGCTGCCTGTACTGGGACTGGAACACAAACACTTTGCCGCAGTAGGGACACACAAAGCTGGACCTTGATCTCTTTTTGGCAAGAGAAGGAGATTGCAAACCCTGCTTATTCCTCTTCAGCTTCCAGAGCAAAGCCTTCTTTATTTCTCGCTCTCGCACAATGTCTATCAGCTTCTTCTGGAACTTCTCGTCCAGCACAGACGAGCTGGAGGACGACGCTGGGTTCTGAACCACCCCGTGCTGGGTTTGGCAGTGAGTCCACACTTTGAAGTTAGTGTGGAAGCGCTTGTGGCAGATGTCACAAGCGTACGGCTTCTCCGGGTTGTGATACATATTGACGTGACGATGCAGCCCGGCACTGGAGCGGAAAACCTTCAGGCAGTTCCAGCATTTAAAAATCTTATTGGGAGGTGGTTCTGCGTTGTTCTCACCGGGGTCGCTATTTGCATGCTGAGGTTCCGTCTCCTGTGAAGCAACGTGTTCTTTGAATACTTTACTTTTCTTAAATGGGTACCTTCTGTTGTCAGGCCGCTCCTTCCTCTTACCTGGAAGATTAAAATCTGTCCTGGAGCCCTGGCTGTAATTTGTTTGCAAGTCTTTGAGATTAACTGGCAGAGCATCTCCGACCGTGATCCGAACAATGTCCATGGGATCGGCGAGGGGACTGCTCGGCTCGGCTTTCACACTGACGTGTCCTTCTACCTGAGTTTCCTTGTCATACCTGTTGAGATACTTGGACCTGAGAACCAGAGGGGACGCTCTAGTCGAGTTGCCATTGTGGGCAAATGTTTCAGTTCCTGATGCCTTTGAGGCGATTTTGACGACTGATTGTTCTCGGTTTTGGAGATCTTTGAGTTCCAGCGTTGGGGAGAAAACTGGAACAGGGCTGTCCATGGACAGTGATCTCCGGAGAAGGCTTTTTATGAGTGGGCCGCTCCGGTCAGTGGCCTGGCTCCGCTCTCTGGCCTGACCCTGGAAGGGAACGTTATTACGGTAGCGGTAGTCGAGCTCTTCGATCTCCTCTTTGGTTTCCTGGTCAGAACCAGACTGCAGGCTGATGTGCTGCACATCAGCGTCACTAAAAGACACCGATGATGTCAGCTGAGGCCTGACTGATTTGATGTGTGATAAATTTTCTTTCAGTATGGTGGAATATGGATATCTGGACTTCCTCTCCGGCGGTTTGCTCTGCTCGGATGATTTCCCACTGGTCTCAGAGTTCTTGACCGACTCATGTGAGTTGTGTTCGGATAGAAGCTGAGCCGCCCCTCGAGGAGAGTAAGGAGATGGAGATCTCTCTGATGTTTTTCCCTGATAATTTGAGTGAGAGGGGTGGGCTGTGTTGTTTTGGACCCGACACACAATAACGCTCCTTGTCTGGGCATCGTTCTCATCCCCCTCCGAGTACGAGAGACGCTTTCTGGACACGCAGTAGGACGCGTGAGGCCTCGTTGACACAATGTTTGTAAGAAACGGGATTCCAAGGCTGTAGCCAAGCTCTTGAATGGCTGCCAGGCTCCCTTTGTCCACAAAAAGAGAGGAGGAGTAAATGTAATTCAGAACTATCTCGAAGGCGTCGGGTTCGCAGAAGTCCAGGTTCACAACTCGTAGTGAGTCTCCGTCCATCCGTGTGAAAAGAGACTGGAAGTACTCGCTACTGGCAGCAAGAACACTCTTGTGGGCCTGGTACCTTTGGTCTGACACAATCAGGACCACATCGCACATCTGGCCCCGCAGCCGCTGCTCGTTGAGAAGCCCCAACACGGAGAGGGCGTGGGAGGGGTTGCTGTAATGCACAAGGCTCTCCATGGCTGAAAGAGAACACAGATGTGCATTAATTCACAGGCTTTAATATTGATTTTTTTCATTACAAATGTACCAAAAGCGTAGCATAAACAAAATAAAAGATAATGATTGATTTGTTTCTGTCTGTTCAACTCAATATGATGTTAAACGCATATTAATTTTTATCAGTTATTGCAAATATCAGCCTCCAGGTGATCCTTCTAAACTTTACGCAGAGAGACTACACAAAAGCCAGACGTTCTCAGAAATCTACCAGATGTAAGATGCCATCTAATGGCAAACTGTGGAAAGTAATAAAACTGATTTTACTTTTCACTTTTCATCCTTGTCTTAAATGTTTTCATATGTTGATACAATTACTTTTTTTTTTCCAGGAGGGGTTGAAAATAAAACAAGTTATTTGAAATAAGTTTTAAACATATATATTTTAGACTTTCCATAATCCAAATAGGGCAACATATTTTCCCCACAAAATCAAATTTATGCGAACATATCCTTTTGTTTCATTTGGATAAATGTCCTTCAGTAATCTGCAGTGAAACCACCAGCTGTTTGTAGCCATGAAGAGGGTCGTAGTAAAATAGTGGCTTTGATACTTGGTTATTGCGTTTTTAAGCATTTCCACACATTTTCAGTAAGGATGAGGTCTGGTTCATTCTAAAAGCTTCATGTTAACGTACTTTATCCTTAAACCAAAACCAATTTTATGTGGCTTTGGGAGTGCTGTTGTCCTTCTGGGTCACCCAGTTATGGCCCAGTTTCAATCATCTCACTCTTTTCTGATTTTAGAGCTTAAAGATTTCAATAAAACTGATAAATGCAGTCTTACTCAAACTTACCCCAGCACTGTGTCGAAGCTACAAAAAGCGTGTGGCTTGAATCAAATGTTAGCATGTATCTGCTTGAGCCTATATGTATATGTGGATTAAAAGGAAATCCACAATAAATTCAAAAGTAAGGGCCAAATTCTTGCTTTTAAAAGTCATTGAGGTTTAACGTTGCCATTTGTTTGATTGTTCATGGACATCTGTAGCAATTTATCGAAAGTATTTTTCAAGAAATGACATAAAAAAGAAGATATAATTCTTGGTTATCGTTTCTGACGTGTTTCACAGGAAGTTGGACTGCTCAAAGCTAATATTCACAAGAATTAAAAAAAAAACAAAACAAAAAACAACAACTTCCCAACTAATAAGCGTAGCTATTAATATGCCTGCAGTTTAACCCAGAGACGTGTTTACTGGCTGATCTACAGACAGCAGAAGATTTTTTTTTTAAACACGGTGAAACAAGTTCTAACCACGGACAATCACTGGTAATTATGGGGCATTACATCATTTTATCAGTCTGAGTACAGGAAAAAACGCTGTTCTGTCAAGTTGCTGTCAGGCACCAGTCAATGGAGGAAGTATATATATATATATATATATATATATATATATATATATATATATATATATATATAAATAAACACCCTTCAATTGAAGTTTAACACGACACCAACCTGTGCAGACAATTGTCTCTGATCATATAATAATAAAAAAATAAATAAAAATAACATGGCGCTTCAGCAGAGGCAAAGCCATAAACCTCAGGGTGCTGAGGCCATCCTGCAAAGAGCAGATCAAAGTTCCTCAACAGAGAGGATAAAAGAAGGCCTCGTTTAGAACAAGGAAAAAGTATTTTGGTCACAAAAAATACAGCAGAGTCAATAAATTATTAATGATAAAAATATGCACGTGTCTAAATGAATCACAATTACATCTTCGTACCGCTTAGATCATAGTATCCTAAATTTCTGTGCAGTTGCTGTGATGCAGAATTTCTTTGGAAGGCTGCCGGACTTTCACAATCTCGTACCGACACACCGTTTATGAATCCAAGCTCAGGATCATGCATTGATTTGGTGCTGCAACTTGTTTAGGAATGTAAACAGACAAACATAAAAAGTGACACCAAATATATGGCCAATGCAGTAAAAGCATGTCTGCTTACACATGCTTGCACTAATGAAAATCATCAGTTTACAGAACATAAAGGAGTATGTTTTTAATAGCTAGCTCAGATGTAAATAACAGCTCTGAATATGATGTAGTACTCCAGAAGATATGTCTGAGTGCTACATAAAGACACTTAAAGAATTTTTAGAAAAGTAAAGTTGCCGTAGAAAATACTAATTTAAAAAATTGTCATAAGTCAGAAGTGATGTAACCTTAAATAAAATACGAGCATTCCATTGAACTTTAAATCTGAAAATACTGCTTGCAAGAAAAAACTGTCTATAAATAATTTGGATAGTTAGACATAATGTGTAAACTCTGTAACTTCAACCATGACTTGGACTGATATTCCCTCTGTTTACTAGCATTTCTTCATGTCATACTGTATTTAAATTTCATGCTAGTTTATTCTTTCTTTTTGTTAAAATTTTTATACTTTTTATACAGTGTATGCAGTGTATAGTATATAACATTATTTGCTGTTTGCAATATTTCGAGTTATATGCCAATGAGTTAAAATCATTTATTAAAGATACATCTCCAGTCTAATCCATTGTTCAAAAATAACTGTTCACATGATTTATTGACATTTACTTTGAAAATTTCCAACGGAAAAGCAATTTTCTTCTGTTTTGCACATTGACGCGACACGTTCAATAAATGTTAATGGGGGGGAAAAGCTCCATTCATTCATTCATTAAAACCAGACAACGCCTGGTCGATTCTAACCTTAAACTTATCGGGAATCTTAAGGAGGAAACAGAAAATGCCGCCGTAGCAGTTTTTTTTTTTTTAAGAGGAAGCTAAATGAAGCTGTCGGCACTAGAGCGCTTATTAGACATGGCTCATAGTTTCTCCTGTCAGAACTTCTCGGACAGAAACGACTCGCTCAGTTGAGGACGCACTCGCTCGCTTCCTGCGTGTCCGTGGACGCGGTGTGACACAGCAGCGGAGCTCCGGCGGCTCTCGGCTCCCGGCAGCCCCGTCACTCCGGGGGAGAGCGGAAAAGTTGAGCGCGTTTCTCTGGACGCCGCTGTTAATCCCAGAAAGCGGGTTGCTGGAGTGAGTTCGGGGTGAATTAGACCCGTTATGTTCAGCTGAAGTGGCGTTTTCCTCGTTTCGCCACTCAAAAGGAGGGAAAACACACACCTGCCCGTCCCTGACACAGCGCAGTCTGCCACACGGGCTCGTTGCTGCTCGGCTTTTACAGCAGCTCAATCCCCCCTTTTAGAGTTACGTCAGCGCGGAAAAGGAAAAAGCTTCTCCTCAACAGCACTCTAGCAACTCTGTGTTTGGCTCCGCGCTCATTCTGCCCAACGAGAAACGCCGTAGTCTGGCCACACTTACCCATCCCGTCGTGAAAACGGTCTCGCCTCCACGCAGCCAGGACTTTATTCAGTGTTGTGTAGCTTTCAGCCTGCTTGTCGTGATTCCATCCATCTTGAATTTGACGTCATCCCACACCAGGGATGAGGTCATCGCAAAGACCGCTCGTCACGTGCGCTGGGCGCTGATAGGCTGATTAAGTGACAGAAGGCGGGTTCAACGGAGGACCTCACAGTGGGGCTAATTTAAAGAGATACGCCATGTTTTTTGCTCTGAAGTTCAAGTTGTTCGTTTTTAGACCATTGTTTTACGACAGCCTTCAGGAAGCTAACAGAAGTTAAACCTGTTAGACTGACAGGGGAAGGAAGTTAGGCGCTAATAACATAAATTTTTGCAGTTTTGTTGACATGCTGGATTCACAATTTCAATAAACCTAGACATGTTTCTCCTGCAAAAAAAGGAGAAAATCTCAAAAACAATGCAACTTTTCAGAACATAATTTAGTTTCAATCCATTATATTAGCTATAGGTAAGATGTTCCAGCTAGGTTAAACTGTTAAGAGACAGTTTAACCTAGGCTTGTCTTGTGAAGATGCAGGCTGAAATGTGAAATGTGTCTTGTGTCAAAGTGAGTTGAAAGGCCAGCCAGCAAGGAGGAATTCACTTCTCCAAAACAAACATCAAATGACAGCACTCATTTGATGAGCAAAGATTGAAGTTTGCTAACACAGAAACAGAGAACTTTATTTTTGGAGACATCCTATGGTCTGATGAACCCAAAGTCTAGCTTTCAATCACATATACATTTCGATTGATCTTATTTATCCGACAGCGCATGTGTACTTCAGTTCATTATTCAAGTCAGTTAAAAAAGAAATATATCGAAGGAAACCCAGCGGATTGCAAATGGGTCTTCCAAATGGCCAATGTCCTCAGCAGCCAAGGACAAAGTCGCTTAAGGACAGCAAAGTCAATGTTTTGGCATGTATATATGCATTATACATACCGTGGAAAAAGTTGGGATATAATTTATCATGGCCTAATTATTTACATCACAAATATCAAGCATTTAATCAGGAGTGTGGAAACCTGAGGGAGTTCCTGTGTAGCGTTCATGCAATGACATGTCTGCTGCTAACCCCAAAGAAACTAATTAGAAAAAAGGAGCCAGGTCACTATAGTGCACCGCTGTGGTGGTGTCAGTAGTTTCACCCTGTAGGGACGTGTTGCCAAGGCCTGCAGGCCTCTTCCTGGAAAGCTGATTGTGCTACAGTACACCATCAGCTAAGATCAGGTGCAGCACCGAAGATGAACACTTTATAATTGCTTACGACGTCTGCTTTCAGCAAAAATGCATCCTCGACATGCTGCACCGATTGTTCTCGCTTTGCGATACGAGCGCGTGCGCGGATGGGGAATTCTGTTGAGCCGGGTTGCATCGTGGCACACCAGCAAGTCGCCAAATGTACCCAGTGATTATTGCTTAATGACCCAAGTAGCCTAAGTTTTAATCAGGGTCATTTTAACGCCTCATTACAGTGAAATGATTGCATTAAATAAAGAGGTCTTCATGAGTAGAGAGCCAGAAGAAATCTCGCGACATCCGACCTGAAGAGATGTCCTGTTTAAACTATGAAAACATTAAGAGCCAAGTTTCTTCCTTTTCTTCTTCTGCTTCTTTTTTGCAACCACACGGGGCCTGAAGAGGACATCAAATGGCAGGGAAGTTCTCTCTCCTCCGTACACGACATTAACGGTTGACACAGTTGGCCATTAATGCCAACAGCATAGCAAGCACTTCCATGGTTACCTGTGTGCAAACTGACTCATTAGGGACTTTAACTCCTCCTGTCGAACATCCCTCTACTTTCTGGTATGATAAACATGTTTACTTGTGCTCTCCAACAATAAGTAAACGGACAACTTCTTTAACTTATATTTAAAATGAGAAAATAGCCCAATCCAGTTTTACTTTGTGAATTATTTCTCCTTTCTCTGTGGAACCATTCAACAAGTTGTTGCAAATCTACAACAATTTAAAGACTAACTTGCTTTGTTCACCTGAGATTACCTGCAGAATCTGTAACTGACTGATGAGAACTAACATAATTTATTCTGTAAATTGCATGTAAGAGGAATGGATGATCTGCTATTGTTGCTTTACTGTTAGTACAATAAAAATGTATGAAACTGGATATACCCAACCTTTCAATATTTTCTTCAGAGACCCGATTCTTTGTGTGTGTGAATAAATACATAAGCACTAATATTTCAATCTCATCCACGAATGGATTTCTGAAGCGTTGCTATCCAGCATTTCACATTTACCCCCTTCGCCGTCGTTATTTTCCCGTGGTCCGTTGGGGACGTGGATGCTGTAACGAAGGGTGGAGGAAGACAGGGCCACAGAGGGACTCGCCGCTGAGCAAGTGAGCTGGCGTCGTCTCAGAGTCAGACATGCATTCACTATGTGGCGGCTGAACGCTGGAGAGTCTGAGCTGTGAAAGATGAGCTGGATCCTCTCCATCTGGGCGTCCGGGGCCCTGCTGGCTCTCTGTTCGGGACAAAACGCCGCGGTGGAAGGTAGGCTCTGCTGCATACGCAGCAAAACACAACCAAACACAGCAGCATTCAGGTTTTTAGGCTTTCTCCAATCTTGAGCAAACTTTTAGAAAACTGCAAAACTGCTGAAAGACTGAGATCCTTTAAATCAAAGCTAAAAACACACCTGCTTTTGAATAACTGGGACGCCGAACAATATATTCGATATACATTTTTTGTCATGAGGACATTTGGTAAAATGTACTGTTTCATAAGTGGTTATTTTGCCATGTTTGCATGGCGTAAAGCACTTTGAACTGCCTTTGTTGCGGCAATGCGCTACGCAGAGTAACTTGGCCCCCCCCGCCCAAAAAATAACTGAACAAAAGACATTAGCTCAGTGACTATGAACAGACGCCTTAAAGCAAATGTCGTTTCATTGGCAGGAAGTAACTTATATCCCTCCGGCTACCACCTGTGCGTCGGGAATCAGAGCAGAAATGTGAGTTTCTTGGTAATCCAGTCGGTCCCTTACACCGCGACGAGGCCTTGCGGCGGCTGGCTTCTCTGGACGACGTGTACCGTCACCCTTTACAAGATGACGCATCAGGTCGAGTACAAGACAGTGAAGGAGCAGGTGACGAGATGCTGCGACGGCTACGAGCGAGTTGGTCGCTACTGTTCCCTGTGTAAGTGCGCTCTGATTGACAATACAGATTTTGGTTGGAGCTTTAGAGGTGTCTAAGGGCTTTTTCTGCTTTAAAAAAAAGGGTGAATCCTTCTGTCTGTTTGATGAATCTGATGATGTAGTGTCCTGCTCGGCAGTCAGGCTGCCCTTTCAGTGTGTGGCACTGTGTGCAAGACACCAGATGGGCGAGCAGAAACTGCAGCGCCACAAATAACTCGCCGCTAATATGCGGCCTGTAACGTGTTATTTTCCTTTGAATGAAGCTGTAAACAGGAGTGATGAGTTTACCGCCAAGCCAGGATCCTGTCCAACTGCAGATGGACCGTCTCCCAGTTCCGTGGACTGCGAGTTTGATTTGGACTGTCCAGGCTGGCAGAAATGCTGCCAGAGATGTGGCCGGTTCCTCTGCAGCGATCCGACAAGTTAGTGCTGCTCCTGTTTGTGCTATTATTAAAAACAAAAAAACAACAACAAAAAAACAAAAAAAAAAACGGTGGAGATGCTGTGCTCTGTGTGTTAACGCGACCGGGGTTTTATTAAAATTACGTTTTTTTGTCATTTTTTAAAGAGTTTTAGGTTCGAGTGAAGCCACAAGTAGCAGGGATGAGTCTACTGTCATCTAACAACAATAATCTCAACTAAATCTTAATCGATAGTGTTATACGGGTTTATAACTCAAGCCGTGTTGTTCCCACCAAATTTCCCCTTGAAAAGTCTCACTTTTTCATACTCTGTGGATCAGTGGCTTTAAATATGTCTGGGGGAGGAAGGCAAGAAGGCAAAAAGAAAATAGAAACCCAAAGAGGAGCAGAAAGAAACATGGAAAGAAAGGGCTGAAGGACAGGAAAAAGGGACACGGAGAAGAAAGGAAGTAAGAAATAATGAAAAAAAGGTAACAGTAAAATACAAAAGAGAAGAACAAAACCAAGGAAGGAAAGAAAGAAACATTAAACAAAATGGGAAAAAAGGAAGAAACGATGAAAAAGACAAAGAAGGAAGGGAGGAATGATATAAAGATGGGAAAAGGGAGAGACTGTAGGCAATAAAGTCTAGAACAACAAATATTTTTACTTATTTTTGCCCTACACTTCTCCAGAGTCTGAAAAAAAGAATAATATTCCATATTTAATTTTCCAGAACTTAATTCTGGTCGAAAATAAATATGACTTTAATAGTTTAGGGCTTTTATTTATCTGAACACAGTTGAGTTGGAAACACCACCTTTAGGAGCAACAACCTTAAACAACTGCCCGCCCGCCGTGTGACCCCAGTGGTCTCTGACGTCGTTCTGGTGGAAATTCAGCCCACTCTCACTTCAACATGCCTTCGGTTCAATGAGGTCTGTGGGTTAAAGGGTTGACTTGTAGATTACAGATGTCAGCAGTTGCCTCTGCAGGACTGTCTTTATATGTATTTATTCTCAACACGGATTTGAGAAAGAAACAAGAAAATGATTGAGTTTGGCTGAAATTGATCATCCGAACTGTACTTTTAGGATCAGAACAGGAAGTGGGGTTTCAAGGAAGCTTCTGGAACACAACGGTGACAGTGAACATGGATTACCAGCAACTGTTGTCACAGGAAAATGGGCTTTTGAATCTCACCAGATTATTACACGCAATGGTAACACGGCTCCTACTTTCATTAACCCATTCCTATATATACAGTGTCTTGCAAAAAAAAAAAAATTCCACTGGATGTATCTAAACTTTGTCACGTTACAACCACCATCTTCCAGTGGAGGATTTTATCTGGCCAATATAAATAAAAAATAGCTATTAATTCAGGGGAATTGAAAGCCAAGTAAAAAAACGAATGGTCTGGTATGTGCCAAAACATGGGCTGGATCAATTTCACATGGTGACTAACATTGTTACCCATTCCTTTTTGCATCTGTGGATGGAGAGTGTCTGAAAACACCAATTCTCAGGAATTGTTTCAGATTCTCAGCTACATTTAAGGATGGACTTTGACTGGACCATTCTGACACATTAATATTGTTTCGAGTTAAGCCATCGCACTGTAGCAATGGCTACAAGTCAGTAGGCCTGTCGCAATAAGCAATAACTTAGTTACTCAAATGATAAATTAAAACGATAATTTCCATTTACTTTCTGCCAAAGACTGAAGCAGAAGATTTTGTTTACAGAGATTTTTGTATCCATTTTATTTGTGTGTGTGTGTGTGCGTGTGTGTGTGTGTGTGTGTGTTTTTGTTCATTTACTTTAGGTTTTTAAAATGTCTTCCAGATCCAGTATTACATTTTTTGTTAGAAATTAAACTTGATTGATCTTTGAAAAGGCATACTTCTATTATTATGCCAATACCATTATATTATTTGAAAATGGAAAATACCATTATATTATTTGAAAATAAACAAATAATATTGTTTATTCCAATATGTTGTTGTTGTAAATTTGTCATCGTGACAGGCTTATGTTCAGGGTTGCTAGGTGAACATCCGTCCCAGTCATAGCAGCATCCCTGCGTTCCCACAGGATGATGCTGCCACAACCACACTTCTCAGGATTCCAGGTTTAGGGAAATATGCAGTTTTGTTAGCTTAAAAAAAAGGAAAAAAAAAAGATTGTGTTTTGCTTTATATAAAATGTAAATAAAATACAGTAAATTTTTGCAAGGCACTGTGAGCATCTTTTTTTTAAAAGCTGCAGTAAGGAACTTTGACAAAAATATATTTTTTACATAAAAGTTGAAACTGTCACTTTGTTGCGACACAGTAAGACAGACAACTTGTTAAAAAAATAATAAAAAATAAATCAAGCTCCTCTGCCTTCTAACTAGAAACAACCAATCAGAGCCAGGAGGGGGGGGTCTTAGCGCTGTCAATCATGCCTGTGTACCTGCTGATAGACATATATATATATAGATTTTTTTTAAATAAAAGTTACTCGCTGCAGCTTTAACACATGGATGGTCTTTAGATGGTGATTAATTATATCGAAAATATTTCATCTTTTGATCTAATAATACGTTTTGTTCCGAGTGTAAACGTTTTCATTTCTCTTCAAAGATAACCGGCGCTCTGGAGTCTGAGGCTTCTATCTTCTATCTGAGCTCTCGGGCTGTCCATCCCTACAGAGTGTCCACATCTCTGCTCGTCCGGAGCAACTCGTCTCTCTCGCTGCACGGCGCCTCGTCAAAGCTGCACCTCCTCCTTAAACACATACCGGAGGTGTCATCTGTAACGGTGCGAGGTGAAGTGACTCGGCGGCACTGATCTCTCTGCGAAGATACTTGAGGCGGTTTCTTTTTCTTTTCTTTTCTTTTTTTTTTTTTCCTACAGAGAAATGACATTCTCGCCGAGTTTTGAGAATGATTCATGAGGCAGAGAACACGGTGTTCAGGAAAAAATGACTCAGCCGCACCACGGTTTCCTTTCTCCCACCACTTCTGTTTGAGCGACAGTCTTCTGTGGGATGTTTCCTGCAATAGCGGAAAAATAACACCAGAGCGACTGCGTGCGCGCGCGCAC
>NW_006800032.1:1648841-1689180 GCF_000485575.1 Poecilia formosa
CACACACACACACACACACACACACACACACGCCCACGCACACAAAGCACAGGCACAAGCAAGCGCGCTCTGATATTAATCATAAATCACATTTGCTGCGTTTTCACAAGAAGACGTGAAACGGGTCGCCGTCGTGCGTGCACTTTAAGACTCCGTTAAAGATAATGACTTTTCTCCTCTGCACGGCTCGTTTGAAATCACCACTTCAAGCTTAGTGTAACAATAAGTCTTTATTTTTAGATGCATCAGCATGACTTAGCCTTTGAATTACAGACACAAGGATGACATATGAAGCCGGCCTAAGTCGAACGTTGTGATTAACTCTGATATCTAAATTCTTTGATTTGTCATTTCGCTTTTTAACACTATGTTTCTGTATTTCTGAGAGCTTTAAATTCACCCCCCCCCCCCTCTAACACGTCAGCTCCCTCTCCCCTCGGCAGATGTGGATGAGTGTGTGCACCCTGCTCTCCATCGGTGCTCTCCTCAGGCACACTGTAGCAACACGCTGGGCTCTTACCAGTGCGTCTGCCAACAAGAATATTTGGGCGGTGACCCCAGCGACCCTGGAGTGAACTGTACAAGTAAGACTGTGTGTGTGGAAATGATGTGCAGTAATCATTTATGCTGTGCAAAAATGACTGAAACATATTTTAGAGGGACTGAGGCGGAGGATGCTCGTTTTATGCTGAAATTATTATTTTTTTTTTCACATTTTGTCAGAGGAGGGATAAAATGGGTATGGCTCAAAAACCTATCACGATATAATATCATATCATGTCAGTCCATATTGATAATTATTATTTATTTATTTTATTTTTTTGTATTTCAAATATCTGAAATTCTGCCAAACCGCTCCTGTTTTATCCACAGTTTTCACTCCACTCAGTTGTGTTTTTTTATTTTTTAAGCCGTTTTGAGGCTTCACCGTGGCGAAACCGGAAACCGCTACTCCACAACTTACTCAGCAGGTTGTTGCTAGGTAACCAAATAGTTCAGTGAGTTAGTTGATGTCACCCAACAACTCGCTGTGAGCAGCTGAGCAGCTAAAGCCTTTTCTCTGCCTACATCTCCCAGAGTGCTGTGCTGTCCAGTCAATATTCTATAGATTGAATATTGAATATTCTATCCGATCTATTGATATTGATTACATGTCTATTGCAATATATATGTCTGAGCTTGATCTGTTTTGTAATGATGAATTTAAAAAAAATTAATTCTCGTCTCTAGATGTGCAAAGCTGGTCGAGCCATTCCACAAAAGTCTTTCAGTTGGTTGCATTTCCTCAGGGAAGAGTGAAAACAAGTGGATCCAAGACTTTTTCAATTTTTAAACTGTATTATGTTTCTTCCCTGTCGAAACTCGCCATCCTAAAAACGCACAGATCGTTGTGAGTGTGTACCTTCGCAACATGCTGTACACGCTCGATCTGGGAAATATGAATATATCTTCCACAAAGACTTAGTGGAATCCTGCTGAAAGATATCGAGTTATCTTACAAGTTTAAAACCTATGTTGCGTTTTACTGCAGTCACGTCTGATTGGAGAGGGTTAAACTAGTTTTATTTTACCTGAACTTGTTTTTTTTTTCCCTCTGTAAATAGCCTTCTGTTTGCTCTGTTTTGAAATGACAATATTGTATAAATGTAACAGGGGACTTTCCAGCTTCATACACAGGAAAGTCCCAAACAGTACTCAAAATATTGCATCAGTTAACAGTTTTACTCCAAAGTTTCTGTTTGACACTTACGGCTATTTCACATTTTCATTTTCTCCTGGTTTTTGATAAATACTGATTGGGGGGTGAGCTTGTCAGGCTAAAAGTGTGGACTCGTTGGCAGGAGGCTGGAATAAGAGTCAAATAAAGGAATCTTATTGCAGACTGAGTCATAATCAAATCGCGGGGCTGCGACCTGCAGCTTCAGAGCTGCAGCGGCTCTTAGGGCCGACTGCAGGGGCTCTTATTTGGAACTGAGCAGAGTTTTTTTGGGGGGGGAGGGGGGTGAATTTTAATAAAAGCAGATGTGCTTTTATTATGTGGTTTGGTTCTATATCTGCACTGAAACTCCATAACTGACTGCACCTACAATTAAAAATACAGTTCTTGTTTTCTTTTTTTTATTTTTATTGCAATGTTAAACTAAAACAACAACAACAAAAACATCAACCACATTGTTTCCCTTGGATCTTGAATCCGTGTGATCGCAAACACAAAACAGACGAATAAGGAGTTTTATATGATAGGAACAAGATCTAAAAGGCAAAAGGCTTTGTGGAAATCTGGTGGATCTGCGTATTTTAGAAGTCAAATTTTTATTGTTAAAATGGAAGCTCAACTCTGGTTCTTTAAAACATTTTATAAGTAATTAAATAAATTATTTTCTAGACAGTTTCAAGGAGAGAAGTTTGCAAGAAACGCTGCTTTCACTAAAATGGCTGCTGAGCCCTTGGTCTAAATAGTCCAACAGAAATCCGGACAGCAGAGCTACAAAATATACAGAGATGTGATCTAAACGTGTAAGAATTAAACTAACCGCCTGCAGCTAATATGCTTTGGTAGAACCCGATGACGTGCTGTGCAGGTAACCAATTCCTTTCAATTAAACGTGTCGAAACAGGAAAACAACTGAACCGTGCAAGAAAGCACCAGAGCAGAACCAACACCTGGAAATGCTGCTCCATAGACGAGTAGTGAAAGTTGAATACGGAGCAAAGTGGAAACCAGTTTCAAAGTAACAGTTTACAAACGCCCCAAAAACATAATCTGCACTTTCAGCCAAAACTACATGCTGTGATATTCATAAGGTGCATTTATAACTAATGATGTCTCTTTCGTATCTCTCCCACATGCAAAGTAATTCATACCCCACTGCAATTGTTCACCTTTTGTCACACCAGCATTAATGTATCTCAATGGGATTTCATGTGACAGACTAACAGGCTGTAGTGCATAATCATGATGTAGAAGGGAAATAAATCCAGATAAGAATCTGAAAGATGCAGCATTCATTTTTGATATCGTTACGTTATTCTGATACCCCTAAATACAATCCGTCAAACTTACTAAATGTAATACATTTACTTGGATAAACTTCATTTGATTACTTGTACCAAATTAAATATTTTCTTCTAAGTTGGATCATCTGTTTTGTTTTTTCACTGTGATAAGATTTGAGGGATGTGGCTAAATGCTGGGCAGTCCTGGAAAAAAGCCTTTTAGAGGCCGTAAAGGACTAAGACCAGGGCAGAATGTCACCTTCCAGCAGGATGACCATCCTAAACATACAAACAGAGCAGCAGAGTGGCCTAGATGAAAGCATGTTCATGAGTTAGAAGGGGCCTAGTCAAAGTCCAGATCTAAATCTAACAGAGAATCAAGACTTTAAAATAACTTTTTGTAGATTCTGTTGGCTATCACAAAGCTAAGTGGGAAATAATGTCAATCTGTAGCTGTTCAGAGCTGGTACACTGAAAAAAATGTTTCTTTAAACCAACTTAAAAAGATACTCTAATATGCCACAGCTAATTTTATTCAACTTGCTGAAGCTATGATTCTCATTTGAATGATTATGAAATCAGTTGTAGCTTGAGCAAAAACTGATAAAATTAGCCGAGTATGTTTTAAAGTTGGTTCAAAGAAACATTTTTTTTTGTCTTCAGTGTAGAGGCCTGCAGCTGTAACAGCAACAAAAGTTGCTTCTATAAAGTTTTGACTTTGAAGGGCCGAACACAAATGTACACCACCATCCTTCTCAGATTTTCATTTGGAAACCAAAAAAAAAAAAAAGTTGCAATCAATGTAGTATTTTTTCCCCCTCATCAAAGTTATGCACTATCCAATAAAATACAAGTTAAACTCAAGTTTTTGACAGCAATTATGAAAAAGTACAAGGGATATGAATACTTTTGCAAGGTTACGAATGTAGGGAACAACTCCAGACGTAAAATAGAAAGAAAAACAAAGAGTAAAAGCTTAGCCCTAGCAGTGACAGCAAAACAGCAGCAAAGACTAATGGAAAACACTTCAGCGCAAATCAAATAAAACACATCAACAACATGCTATGCTAGCGTGTGCCGCTACAAAAATACATCACGGCATGAGACAAAGTAAACACGCCGAAAATTGTCCAGATTTCTAATACTTTCACCGTGACCTCTTCTGTGTTTCTCTGTTGTGAGTCATCTTTGAAACAACAGCAGAAAATAAATAAATGCACGAAGGCACATCAACGCCCACGCAAGGTTTTCTTCAGAAGCTTCTGTTCAACACGCTCTTGTTATTTTTATTTATTTTTATTTTATTTTTTTTTTTGCTCCCAGGCGGCACCGGGCTGCGGACCACCGCCGTGCCTCCAGTGGTGAACGCAACCTTTTCCTGGACGCTCGGCGGCACACAGGACTCTTCGGGCGACGGCTCCGTCCCGCTCGGGACCGGCGTGACTCCAGCTCTGACTAACACGAGTCCCGTCACTTACAATTCGTCACACGCCTCGCTGGGGAGAAGCTCAGCGCCGGCTGCCAGCATGAGCCAGGCCGCTGCCTCACCTCTGCCAGCGGCTCCGTGTCGTAAGAAACCCTGACCTTTCGTCCCGAGTCGCTTCAGAAAACTAGAACCCAAGAGACAAGTTAGCATCTGCTAACTAGCAATGAAAATACATTTATTTGGCGTCTTTAAATTACTTAAAATACATTGTTGTATATTGCTGTTTACAAAAAGAAAGAGAATGCCATGTCACCGCGAAACGTAGTGGTGGGTTCTCATTCGTGGAACTGGGGTTTTTGTTCATTTAGACAAAAATAATAATAATCACTGTAAAAGTCAGACCCAAACCTGAAGATGAAGATCAGGGACTAATTTTTTTTAAAAATCATACTGAAGGCCAAATATGCATCTAAATCCACAAAGGAATAATTATTCAGAAGTTTTTATATAGCTGAGGCAGAGTTCAAAACTGAATCTGACAGAAACATTTATCTGAGGACGGCTGTCTGGCAGGCACGTGCAGAGGGGGGGCCTGGGGGTGCTTGAGCACCTGCCTTTTTAGTGGTCTCTGCACGGCCCTGCTGTCTGGGTTTGTGTTTTCGATCATTTCCTCGTTCATCCATGTTCTAAATGTTTTGTCATATTCAGTAAATTTTCTGTGTTCATTATTGTTAGAAAGATGTCTCTTAGTTTATTCCTGTGCTCTGTTCTTTGTGCTTTTGGATTTTGCATTGGATTAGTATTTTCCTTTTAGTCCGTGGTTCCTTTTTGAATGCAGTTCAGTTTCCTTTGTGATAGTTCTCCTTCAGTCTCTCTGCTTTCTCCCTTTCACTGCTGTAAATTCACCTGGTTTCGTTCTCAATTTCCACTTGTGCCTCAATATTTAACCTCCCATCTTTTTTTTTGTTGTTCTTGGCTGGATTCTCTGTTTCTCATTCTCTGGCTCTGTGTCTTGTTCCCATCGTTCCAGTATTGTCTGTTTTGTTTTGTTTTGTTTTTTGATTAACCAAAAAACTAACCATGACAGACTGTGGACAAGAGACGTCCGTGTAATCTGGTATATTTGGAAGTCATTCTGACGGTAGAGTGGCCAAATAATATCAAGTCGAGATGTGCCATGCTCATCAACTCTTTCCAAAGAAGACCGAATGCTGACACTGAATCAGAAGGTGCTCTAGCAAATTAGTTTGAGGGTGGTGCGGATTTTCTTCATTTGTAGAGACTTGCTTTTAATCTGAATTGTTCACCATGAATATCACATGTTGATGTCACAAAAATGTTTGCGTGTAGATTTTTTACAAAGTTTCTGCATATTAATCATTAGTCATCTTAGAAATGGAAGATCTTATGCACACATATCCCACAATGCAGTGCAGACGCAAGTAAGTTATACTAGTACTGGCCTAGTAATAAGTAAATCGAGTTTTGATTGGCTTACTTCATACCACCATTTAAAAAAACATTCTGACACTTTTCAACTCTGCAGCTCACATAACGCTGGTAAAAAAAGAAGCACTTTACCATTTTAAAATGGCTTCCAACAAGTGACAACCGCAGTGAACGAGAGAACGTGTTAGAATATTACATGGATCTTTAATTCAGCCTATAACTGGGTATAAGTTATGCAAGCTGAGATATGCAGTGGGCCTTTTTTTTTTTTTTTTTTTTTTAAAAAGGAAAATCTTACACAATCACAACACAGCTTTGTGGTTAATTTGAAGATGGAATGACAAGAGACCTCTAAGGCAAACTGGTTCAGCCAGTACATCTGGTTACCAGCGGTTACAGTGAAGAAGATATTTCTTTTTAGCTGGTGACGCTATCTAGGGGTTGTGAGAATGTGGTTTAGAGGTTTTAATTTTAGGTCTATTGACAGATCCATTATTACCCTGACAAGGTATGACAGCGCCTTGTGCCACACTATTGAGTGTGTGCCTTATGTTTCAGTGGTATGTGAAGATGTGTGACTAAGTAAATAATGCTCCATCTTTGTATTTCCATGTATTGCATGGCTGCAAAGTCTTAACCTAGCAAATGTCCTGGGTAATAATGTCAATTCATGTTATGCGATGCTAAGTGAATGCCCTTTCTGCACTTAGGAAGGTTCACTCACCTCAGCATTCTAAATGCTTGGAAATTCTGAGATGGAGTGAATTTGGACTTATTTTCTGCATACTTTTGCCTGTTTGTTTGAGTGTTTATGAGCTTTCCTAAAATGTGTTCAGGTCATTGAACTTGCATGGATGATTATTGTGGCGTCACAGTTGAAGTATCTGTATCTTTGCACTGCAGCATAATGTAAGTTTCACATAATTTGTCCCAATATACATGCCCTATGCAAAAATGTAGCTGCATTACAAGCAACATAGGAGTTTATGTTTTTTAAAAGAATAATTTCTTTATGGCTAGACCCTCGCAAAGGAAGCCTTTGGATACATCAACATGAGTGGGAACATAAGTAACGATGTCACAGCAGGTTTACGCTTTATGGATGAGTAAAGTAAGTTTTTACATCAGCTACAATAACCTGTTAGTCCGAATCATGTGTCCAATGGAGTTTGGTGTAATCTTATGCCAACATTATTGCTTGTATTCTTCCCCTTTGTTGACACTGATATACCAAAACATTTTGATGGAAAAGGACACAGGAACGCAATTCACCAATCAGATGAAATGAGAAACAGCCGTGGCAGGGAGAAAGGAGTAAATTTGGGAGAAAGAGACTAGATAGGACGCTGAAATAAGTCTAAAAAGAAACTACAAACACAGTTACTATTGGCAATAACAACTGAATATGGCGATACCTTTTGAATAAACCCAGAAATGACTGGAGAGGAGCACATAAGAGCAACCAAAACATAAATACTACTTCTAAAAGTGCAGTGCTGATAACTACTGTATATGAGAAACCGATATCTGGAAATGATGTCAACGCAAACGGGGTTGGGTTTATTATTCTGACATCAACTGAAATAAATCTACTCAAGTGCTTAACTTAGACTGTAAAAACAAACCTGTGATGCTATGCAAAAGCAAAAATAAAAAATAAATAACTACAGGAGTTTATTTTAACAACGTGTCATGACAAAGTTCACTACTCTGTCATTAAACACCCTACCAGGACCTCCTGGAATCAGTGGCTTGTGGTCTGCTAATGTCACTGGAACATCCATGATTGTCCAATGGTCAACCGAGGTTCAAAGCAACCAGACTTTCCGGATCACTCTGAGCAGGACATCGGAGGTCACTGAGCGCTGGGAAACCAGCAGGACGACGATAGAGCTGAATGGACTTCAGCCTGGGGTGCTCTACAACGTCACTGTGACACCTTGTGCTTGTGGAAGGCAAGGATCTGCTCTTCACACGATGGTCAAAACGGGTAAGAATGGAATATTGCAGTGCTTTAATACAAAGCCATTTTTTGCTTACCGAAACCCACTGGAGACTTCGGTCCATTCATTCAAAGTAATAATTGTCGTCTCGGGCTCAAGTGTTAAATTATTATTGTGTGAATATAAGTAGCGGCATGAAACTTTAAGAATAGTTCAACCTATCACGATGTTGCTTTTGGGAAAATTGAGTACATCACTAGTTCGCCTTCATGTCCTACATAAAGTTTGGATGGGTTTTTTTTTTTTTTTTACCTGAAGGCCTGGGGTTAGATTGAAAAGATTGTTTACGTTGCCAAACAAGGTTTTTCTTCACAGACGCTCAGACTCTTGATGCAACAACACGACTCACAAACATCGAGTTCAACGAAGACCTGAGAAACAGCAGCAGCCAGGCCTACAAAAACCTCACCGAGACTTTTACACAGGAGGTGGGTGCGTTAACAGAAGAACACCACGACAAAATGCCATCTTCGAATATAAATATGCATTACATGCGTACCAGATTTGCACATTGCAAATGTGGGCAAAACTTTTCTGCTATTGTGCTTATGTCAGTCGGCTTTGTTGCGTACAGGTACGGCTCTTGCTAGTCTTTGAAGGTGTTCGTTTTTGGAGCAGGTTACTGGAGGCAAAGAACAATTCAGACTTGCTGATTATTAAGATTTTGGGTTTTTACAAACCACACCCACATCTTATTTCTTGTTGCTACAACACAGGTCAGGTATGCACAAACACGATCACCAGTTCAGGTACTTATTACGAGGCATTTGGCTCAATGAAAGTTTTCATGAATGAGAATATTTGTCTCATTTTGTGATCTCATCAAAGCAATCACAACAGATAAAGGTGTTTGTTTTACTGGCATAACTGGCTGGTTGGTTGCCAGCCACTGAGCTCAATATATTATTTATTTGCTCAATTAAGCATTCTTGTTCCGAGATTTTGCTGAAAAGTACTCACTATGAAGCATCGTCTTTGAAATGCAAACCTTTCACCAACAGATCTACAAATCTCTGCCTCCAGAGATCAAAGCTATGGTGGATTCAGGCCAGGTGAGGATCGAGATCCAAAGCTTTTACCTGGGCAGCGTGGTGGTGGACTTCTCCATCATCTTCAACTCGAGTCCAGTACGAGCCGTGGGTAATGTGTCCTCAGCGCTGGTGCAGTCCCTGATGAACAGCTCCAAATTCACCGTGGATGGAAACAGCACAAGCATCGACGGTATATCTTCGATGCTATCTGCTACTTGCTGCTACCTTAAACAGACTCAATTACACACAAATGGATGTTTGAAATCCTTTATTTCCACTAATTATGGCGATTTTACACTTAGTCGATGAAAATATGGCATTAGAAATTTGATTTTACGTCAGACCAATAGAAATGTACGTATACAGGAATGTGAGCTTAATGAAAGGCTAAAGGTGATTTTCAACAGCTACTTTTAGTCTCACTTGAACGCATATTCTAATTTATTGAATATGACTGTAGTTGGACTGACATTTGGGAGGAGCAGGAGTTAGGGTCAGCATGAGATGGAGAACATGAGATGTGGAAACCTGCTATGAGAGCAATAGGAAACTATTTTAGCACATATAAATCATGTACATTAGATCAGCAGCATCTCCTTATCTCCTACAACTAGATATTTATTTTAATTCATGCATAATTTCATTGATGGGCAAAAGGTGATACTTGATGCGTCTACAGTGTCGTCTGCATAAAAATGACAGGTCATGAGTGACTCTTTTTTTTTTTTAACAGATTTTGACGAATGCGCCTCAGGAGAAAATGATTGTTCTCAGTGGGCTACGTGCACAAACACATGGGCCTCCTACACTTGCATCTGCCTTGACGGATTCATAGACAACAACCCAGAAAGACCTGGACGCAACTGTCAAGGTAGAGCATTAGTGGGAGAGTTAATGCATATTGTTTACTGATATTTATGTGGATATCTTTATTTTTTCCTCATGAACGCATCATGTCCTGTGCAGCGAATGGTACCGTGGACACATCAGCACCAGAAGTTTCTACAATAAGTCCTACTCCACCTGTCCCAACTTTCGATCAAACTACCAATCCTATATTGGCAACCAGTGCAAACGGTCCTCACTTTAGATTTGGCATCCCTACAGCTACGGCTAATAATAATAATAATATCCCACCAACTACCGCTACTTCAGCAACACTCTACATTGCCCCTGTAATTACCGGTAGTACTCAAACAAGCAATAATTCACCAACAGTGGTCATTAATGCTCCAACAAGCCGCTCTGCAGCTCTGGCCAACACCTTAAGAACTACTTCCATCCCAGCGATCCTTCCTACTAATCTGATAACGACTGCTGCTCCCAGAACAACAACCATTACTGTCTCTGAGATCAATACTACACACTCAACAACTTCTTCTAGCCAAGTAGCGCCTTCTGTTGTTCCAACAACAATCACTACACCAAGGATCACTTCTACAATCCCATCTTCTGCTCTAAGATCAGCCACCAATTCCTCTTTGTCAGGAGCCCTTTCGGTCCACTGCAGAGTGGCTGCCATTACTGTCACTCTTGCGAAAGCTTTTCTGGCGAGTGCAAAAATCCCAGAGGGTGCTCTGTACTTGGGCATGCCGGAGTGTGGAGTCAATGGAGGCAATGCCTCCCACGTTCAGATGACCGTGGCGTGGAACGAGTGCGGCACCAGGCTCGTGCATGTAAGTCTCAGCGACCTGAACACTTGGCCAGCAATGGTCATTTTCATCGTTCTCATAAACCAGAATGCACGAACTCTAAGGACATCCCTTCTGTTGTCTTTAATTTTCCTTCCAGAATGAAACTACGTACACAGCATCTGTGAAGTTGTTCAACAGCATGGATCCATACACAGCCGAAGGTGGCGCAGTAGAGGTTCCAAGAATCAGGCTGGAAGTCCCCATCATGTGTACCTACTTGACGAGCATGTTGATTTCTGCAGACTTTGGCTCCATGGGGTATGATTGATATTAAAGTCATGCTTGCTCTACTAAAACTACAATTCATTGTAAAGCGTCAATAAAATGAGCCAACAGTTCTTGACAGATTAAGGGGGGAAACAGTGACTCATGAAATAATTTAGATTAAATATATAAAATAACATCTTGTACCATCAATGATATTGTAGCATTGCTGATGATGTTCAGTGACCTCTTGTGAAGGAGCTCTGAAACATCCTGGAGAGAGAGTACTAATGATCCAGTTAGCTGTCCTCACTGTCGTCTGAAGGGCCTTCTCGTCTGCTACATTGTAGTTGGAGTACCAGCCCAAGATACAATATGTCAACACATTCAATCCCAGCTGTAGTTGAGAAGGTAGTGATGGGAAATAATGTTTCAGTTTCCTCAGAATGTCTAGTCTCCGCTGGGTGTATTTCATAAACACAGTGGTGAGGTAATGTGATCTGAACCCAGATGAATTTAAGTGCAAGGCACCATCTTCTCTACATGTGTGCTAAGGAGTGGATGCATTGATGATCATCATTTCTGTGTTGTACACATTGACCACATTATCTGCACTAGTCCTGTAGGTGTCTAATGTATTCTCTATACAGTGATTATTCAAAAGTACCAAATGGAAATTAAATGAAGAATACCCAATACTTTGATAACATCTGTAAAATTTTGTGATCAGATTTTTCCTCAGTGTGAAAAGCAAGGGACTGAGCACACAGCCCTGAGGAGTCCCATCATGTAGCTGGATAGAGTTGGAGATCATATTTCAGATACTGACAGACTGGAATCTCTCAGTAAGGAAGTTCAGGATCCAGTGACAGTGTTGGTGATCAGGCACTGTCACCAACACTGGTGACAGTGCCTGTGACAGTCACAAGTGTTGGTGACTGTCTCAGTCACCAACACTGGTTGGTGACTGTCACAGGCATTAGTCCATTAGTTGGAGGGGAATGGTGGTACTTGCTTTCAAGCTAGCTAAAATCACAAATATGGCAAAAGTTTCTGTTGTCTTAGTAAGTATGGGATATGTATATTTCCTCTTGACACCACTGGTGTGATAGATAGTAATACATAGCAAGTCTTTTTAGTCTAAGAGACAACTTCACTGCTTGTCGATATGAAATATATGCATTCATGTTCATAAATGAGAATTTTAAGACGTTTATTTGAAGAACTAAGTTCACAAAGTGAAACAAATTAATTTCACACATGATGTTTTCAAGCATTTATTTCTGTTAATCATAATTTTCTGCTTACAGCTAAAGAAAACACCATTTAAAATGAGAATATTACATCTGATTAATAATGCAATACATTAATGTGGACTTAATGAAAAGCATATTTAATATCTGCTTACATTTGATTTTCACAGGATATTTTAAATCTGACAAGCCTCATCAGAACACATTATGACTTATTGAATATGACTGTTTATATAAAAATGTACATCTTTTCAAGAGTGCATAAAATATTTCATTTGAACAGTTTTATAAACTGTAATTTAATTTAATATTTGCACCGTTGCCAAAGAACTACTTGGAAGAATTAAAAAGATGTTTATTATGAAAAAATAAACAAATAAAAGACTGCTCTTGCCTGAAAGTTTCAACCATGAAAGGTGGTAGACTGTGAGATTTAGGCCGTCTGGGTCTGTAGGTCACGTTCAACAATATTGCCAACAGCGCCCTCTTCAGGTTCAATGTCTTATTTGAAAATTTGCTCAAAAGTGGTTAGTGGCTTTTAATTTAATTGCAAAAAAGTGTTGTTTTTTTTTATTTTAACAAATGGAAAACAAATATATTTATCACTACTCAGATAATAGAGGAGTGTGTGTTAAACTTATTCCTCCAGTTTGCAGATTTTGTGTTCAACTTATCTTCCTAGCTCTAAATATGCGCAGACTTATTTCATTTCTCCTTTGACAAACAACAGCATCAAGTTGTCTCTCAAAAGTGTTAAACTCTTTGTGAAATAACTGCTTGCAATAAGAAGCGAAATCATTCCAGCTGCGTCTCCCGTTCGTCTCCAGGTATAACATGATCAAAGATGTGATCACGGGTCTGGGGTCGTTCCAGGTGATGGTGCAGCTGATGAACGGCACCGCGCCGTTGCCCCACAACTACAGCCTGTCCCCGGAGCAGGCCGTGGTGATGGAGGTCAGCCTGAACAGCACCTCGGAACAAATGAAAGTGGTCATCAGCAAATGCTGGGCCACTCCCACCCAGAACCCGGCCGACCCCTACAGCTACGCCTTCCTGGAGAACAGGTCTGCTGCTGCACAATCACTGCTCCATCCACGTGTTGGAGAGCATCTAATTGTTCCGTATCTTTAAGTACTAATGCTACCTTTACTTACCTCTATTATTACAGCTCATGGTCTATGTAGATGTCATTTTATTCAAATACATAAGTTAGATTTTACTTAAGGTTTTGGTAATTATATCCAAAAGCAAATTAATTTTTTTGTACAACTAATAATTTGCCAAAAAAAAAAAAGAAAAAAAAAAGAAAAAGCAACTATTAGGCAAACTCCTACTTGTTGCATGTCCACAATGTTGTGTTTTTAAATTGCTTAATGTATGGGGCAGTTCCATTATATCCATTTTACCCCATTGACAGTTAAAACAAAATAGAAAATTGGCCTCAACTCCCTAAATTTCACGAATTTGATATTAAATGCAAAATTAACAAAATGTTGGCATTTGCGGCCGAAAACTGTCCATCACATACCATGGCAGTTCTAGTTTTTAATTGCACACTGGGTGAGACTATTCTTCTGCCACCCCACACACAACCAATCACACTGCCACTCGTCAATAAAGTCCATTCTGCAAAGAGAAGAAAATAAATACAAAAAAAAAAAAATCATAAAAGAACTAAGATTTTAAAACATTTTCTTATTTTATAAAAAGAGGCTTTTTTATAAAAGCTTACTTTTTCCAAGAATCACTGATCAGTATTACGGTGCTCGCTCAGCTTATGCATCATTTACCCAGGGACTGTGTGGGTAAACGAGCAACAGAACTGACAGCCTAGTTTTTTAATGAGTGCTCATGTTGCAAGGTAAACTAAACAATATAGTCCAGATCAAATATCCCAGTGAAAATCATTCCTGTGCAGCCAAAGTTCATGGGTCTCTCTTTGCCCTGCGTCTCCACAGCTGTCCTCTGAACGCTTACACCAAAGTGCTGACGAACGGCAACTCCACCACCTCCCGGGTGTCCGTGCAGATCTTCTCCTTCGTTAACCTGAACGTGATCTACCTGCACTGCCAGGTCCAGATCTGCGTCCAGGTTGGATCCGATACCTGCGTTCCAGTGAGTGCCGCCTATTGATTTGCTTTCATAAGATACAGTCTTCTGGGCCCCAACATGATTGTAATCACTGCTGGTTTGGACTGAAGCGTGCCACGCAGCAGAATATGGGGTATTCAAAGGCCACGCCGTAATCTCATGCTTTCTTGTAGGAATGTTCACAAAGAACAGCTCGGACTGGAAACACGATTGGAACAAGTGTTGGATCATCTGGGCCTATACTTAGATTAAGTGAAGGTGAATACTTTTATATTTAATGAAACAATGTTGGTACGTTAAACAGCCACCATATATTGTTACCTCTTATACAGCTGCGCAGAAAAGCTTAATATAAATTTGTCTTCTCTGACTGTAGAATAATCTACTTGTCGTTCAACATGCTGAGAGTAATTTTTCAGTGTGAAATCATACTGCTAGCTCCCTTTTCTACAACTAAACGGTGTATTTGGCCCCTCTAATATATAGAAAAAAGTAGTAAATATTTGCCACAAAACTCAGAATTTTTAAAATTAACCTAAAAAATTTTCTAGAAAAAAAAAACTGGAACATTACTGAGCACCTAAAGTCAAAAGACTGTGAGAAGAAATAAAAAAAACCTGGACATTTCTGAGTTTTAAAAGTAAAAAAAAAAAAGACTTTTGAAACAGTAATTTTACATTTTTGTACTAGAAAATTTCTGAAATTAATTGAAAAAAATTTGGGCGAAAATTTACTCCTTTTTTCTCTCTATGATGGCCCGCCGTCATACGCCGGCGTACCTTCCATTAAATCGTGTCGATGTAAACATTATTCCAGAGTCCCTGGAGGAGAAGCTCAACACCATCCACATCGTCGGCCTCTCCTGTCTTGGAGTCGGCGTGTGTCTCTGCTTCATCGTGGGATTCGTCTGCCTGTTTTACTGTCAGAGGAACCGCATCGGACACTACAACTTCAACGCCAAACCCAAAGAGGAAAACTTCACCTACCTTGTTTTTAACACTTAGCATGGGAGTCCAGCTCCAGTCCTCAAGAACCACGGTCCTCCCCGTTTTAGTTCCACAGAATCCCGCTAATTAATCACCATTAGCTTCAGGTGTGTTGAGCCAGTATAATAGCTGAAACACCCAGGATACCGTCGCTTGTAAACTGACTTTGAACGCCACTGGAGAAGCAGCAGAAAAACACGCGTAGCATTTACAGAAACCTGCCGCTAGGGGTCAGTGTTGGTATTTATGTCTGAGCTCACTTTGCATTGGAACCTATTTTTAGTCACCTTCGCTGGACTAAATATATTCAAGCTAGGACAAGAAATGATGTTTGAAATATTAATTATTTAAAAATAGAAACTGATTGAATTTGAAAAATATTTAAATCCAGCCTATGACTTTATTAAAGTTAATTTTTGTCCTAAACAGGTTTGGAATCAAGACTGAAAAATTATCGGCATAGAAAATATAACGCTGCATGCTTGTTAATTAAATATGAGCGCTTCGAATTAAATTATATTCTTTACCAAATCTGCTACATTCATATTCAACTATGCTAATGACATAAAAAGAAACTTGCAAAAAAAAATATATATATATTAATATTAACCTATGCTTCTCGAGGTGTTGCAATAAAATCAAATCATTCTGCACGTCCGATTAATTGGTCACGTGAACTTTGTAGTTCCTACATCTCGGTTAATCGGATCATTTGCCGAGAAGAGATGTCAAGCAGAGATTATGAGGAAGATCCAGCGTCTCTCCAGGCACACTTCCCATAATCCCTCATTGTTGACTGCCAGGCCATAAATGCGGCTCCTGGATCGACGGTTGATTGGCTGAATACTAAATAATAGAGGCTTTCTCCGTGAAGGGGAGGCCCCTGGAGAAGGACTTTTTTTTTCTTTTTTACCATCTGGAGGACTGCAAATGCCCCACCTCCACATTAACCCATTCAGCCTTCCTCTCAAAAAAACCTGGCAACCAATCTCCATGGCAACAACTCAGAACAGGGAAAGAGGGAGACGGCCTTAACCAGTAGATGTAGGCTGAAGAGCAGGGAATGAGTGCCGAAAATTGGCATAAATGTGACTTTATTGCTCGTTATGTTTAAATGTGCTGCAGATTCCCTTTTCTTTCTTTATGTCTGTGGCTTGGATACGCTGCAGGGATTTTGAAACCAGCAAATATTTAATATTTAAATTATTTATAATCCTCGTACAACAAAGAGGACAATCAGGAATCCCCATGTGGAAGACAGAAAACAGCTGTCCTGGGAGGATTCGCTGTGTTTCTCCGTGCGGCCCTTGGGAACAGCAGCGCTCGCTGAAGGAACAAGGCTAATTCTGTATGTAGTGAAAGGCAGCTTGCTCTGTAAGAGCTGCGACATGACCCAGTTCTGCGCTCTTCTTCCTGTTTTCCTGCCTCCCTGCCTCCAGTCTGCATCTATACATTCAGTATAGTGTCAGAGACACATTCATCAGGTTTTCATTGAGCGTGGCTGTATAATGCGCCTGCATGGGGATTTTCTCTCATACAGGCCATTTCTTTTTAAACATCTCCTCTGTGGTTTTATTGACCTGCTCGGCCACAGAGCTGCAAGGACTAAAGCTACAGGCCAGATATTTTTCCCTCTAAAATCCACCTGACACTTTAGAAAGATTTTCCCACCTATACAACATATTCCATGATCATTTTTTATGTTTTATTTGCTGTTCTTATCAAAATCTATACTAAAGACAAGCTTCCATGGGCACATATCTCTGGTGACACCACAAATAATTTTTCTTGATGTTTTGTGCCCTTTATTTACACTTCTAATTAATCTCTTGCTTCAAAGCTGTTTATTATTATACTGTAACGGTGGAAGTTGTTTTCCTCCTCAAAACTCATCAACAGGCACAGAGATTTACAATCAGCCAAATCCTACCAATTAGTGCCACCGTGCCTTAACTCGCAGTACAGTCTATGCCTTCACTTTGATTCCAGTCAACACCAGAGAGAAGAAGTAATAAAAACTGCAACGGACTGGGAGTCAGAAAGACAGAAATGCTTCAGGTAAGCTAAAGTGGCATGGGTAAGCTAGAGCAGTATAGGTAAGCTAACGTAGTATCGGTAAGCTAACGTAGCATAAGTAAGCTAATGTAGCATAGGTAAGCTAAAGTAGCATGGGTAAGTTGAAGTAGCATCGGTAAGCTAAAGTAGTATCAGTAAGCTAAAGTAGCATAGGTAAGCTAAAGAAGTATAGGTTAAGCTAAAGTAGCATGGATAAGCTAAAGTAGCATGGGTTCAGACTGAGTGTGAAACAACTGGAGGCAAATCACTCATCTGCTTAACTTGATAAAATCAGAATACAGCTTAGCATTTTAAACAGAACATTAACCAAATTCATATCAGTTCAAGTTGTAAAAATCGTCATCACCCACCATTTGTTTCGGCTTCACCATCTTATCTTAGCTTTGGGTTCCCTCAAGTCACCTATTCACACCAGGTTGAAATCTTTACAACTCAACTCCAACTCAAAGGCTTCAGTGTAAATCTGTCAGGAGTCACTTATCTGCAGCAATTTTTACTAAAATGATCTAATCCGCCTGATTCCAGTGTATCTCCTGATGCCATGAACTCAAATGCAAATAAAACAGAACATTATATTACTTTTTAACATAAAATATTGAATATTAATATATTAAATATACTATAAAGATATAAATATTCCTCTGAATCCTTACTGCCAATGTAAGAAATATATTGTATAATCTAAAAGCCAGAGATGCTGCTTTGCTTAATTTAATTTAATAAATGCTAAGCGATAAAGATGCTTTCAATGTAGCAACATGTCAAGGCTGTAAACTTTGTGCCAAATATGGATTTCTGCCTCACTTTCAGGTTTCAGAGCTTTTTCTAGGCACTGAAACAAATCAAAGAGAATTTAACTGCGATAGCGACATTAACTTTAAATTAAACAAAAAATGATGAAACCCTACAACTGGCATTGCATTGAAGCATAAGTGCTGTACCTATGTATGTGTGTGTGTGTGTTTTATTAAACAGAAAAATCAAAAGAAAATGCTGCAGATTGATGCATTTCAAATAAAGACGGAGCTCGTAGTCTTCATGTTGTGGAGTCATAACAATAGCAACAACGTGGCAATTTCAAACCTTAGCTTTGGGGTTATGAATTATAAATGAGCGTCTCATCATGAAGATGGCTGACTGGCTGATTGAGACTGACACATGGAGCTCCACCCCGTCCCCAAGTGTTCATCAGAGACAAGAGCACAACACAGACCGACCCAGACAGGGAGCTCAGCTTCGCTGTGTGTGCATACACTGGGTCAGCCTGTGACCTTGCAGGATATTCTAAATGGGTCAGAAGCACCGTGAAGAAAGTCAGGTTGACTTCTGATTCAGAGAGGCACCTCGGGTTTTGGCAGCGGTAATTAATGTTTTCCTCCCAGATTAAATGCACTGAGCAGTTTATGTAAAAGTGTCCCCAAGCCAGAGGTGATATTCATGTTATTCCTTGCATCACCGTGACTTCTGCTGTCCAATCACCTGTTCCCATTCTGCATGCTGATTAATGCACTGACACCCCTCAGGATTCAATCTGTCCTCGTTCTGTTCTGCAAAACGAACCTCTAAGTGAAACATGCAGGAAAATCATGTCTTAAACAGGATATGAAGGGGAAATAAAAGTATGAGAGAGAAAAACGTCACTTTGTAAAAATCTATGCATATAAGAACATGGAAAATTAAAAAGAAGACGAGGTCTGACTTTTGCAGGCTCTCTGTCAGCTTATTCACTACAACGAAAAACTTTGATGTTTTGAAAAAGCCATTAAAATCTCTACCGTGGCTGTAAGCCGTTCCCTCTGTGACGCTTTTCCTGTTCTCAGCCTCAAAACAATAATAATAATGACAAAGAAAAGAACAACAGCCTCACTACAGTAAGGCAAGTTTTACTGATTTATTCCGACTAAAAGTGATCGATGTGTGGTACAGTTTTTCTTATTTTTTATTGTGGGATTATTAAGCACTTCTCGGTGTGACGTGACTACTAACAATGCTGACGTGTGCTCTTCAGACAGGATGGACGAGACCAGAAAATGATGTAGCACCTTGTGTCGTAATGCCACGGGGGGGTCAACAGGGCCGAGGACGTCGGATCCGGAGGCCGCGGTCGAACATGCGCCAACGCTTCTCCAACGACCCACTTATCCTCCTGGAGGGTGGAGAGTTTTTCTTCTTTCTTTTGTGACTCTTGTTGATGGGTTTGTCTCCTGAACTAATCCAACTTCAAACTCTAGATATATACACAGCAGAGCGACGCTGCAGTCCGCCTCTGTCCGCGGGAGCCGAACTACTCGGTCTGGTTCACGTCTAGGGCAAAGCGAACGCCGCCGCTGCTCCTCCGAGGCTCGCCTCCCTCCAGCAGTGGCTGTGTTCCTCCTCCAGCAGCACCCTGGGAATGATGATTACTGGGTCGGAGAACCTCGTCCTTAGAATCTCTAGGAGGCAGCAGATTTTTTTTTTTTTTTTTAAGATACCAGACAGAGACAAAAAGAGACAGAAGATAAGGGATTTACGTTGGACAAAAACACAAAGTCGTCGTGTTGAGCTAAGCACCCTGAGACCGCTCATTACTGGGGAATAAAGCTAACAATGGGCTTTTTTTTTAATAATACAAATGTTAAAAAAAAAACATCTCAATTTATTCCTTTAAAAACTGACAGATACTCAGATTTCAATCTGCTGTTTCATCCAATCGCTTTCCAAGCTGTCGTTTGAGGAATGAGGGTCTCACGGTAGCTAAGAAAAAAAAAAAAATGCAGTGCAACAATGAAAAAAAACAACAAAAAAAACAAGAATAAGAAAATCTCACTTAAAACAAATCAGAAGGAACGATTAGATCGTTAGCATGCACTTACAATTTCCTCTGACATGTGTCTTTCCGAGGAGGCGCTGCTTCCCTCATTCCATTCACACTCACCCCCCATCTTATTTCCATGCTCAGACAGAGGTCAAGGCCTAGGCCTCTACGTGGGAGTGAAACTCAGATTGCAGGTCCAACAGAAAACAGTGGCGGCATGCGTCAGAAAACATATTCGAATGCAAACGAGGGTAAAAGTGCAGAAGAAAAATGAAACTTTCACTTTTTGGCCAAACGGGAGAGAGAGAGAGAGAGTTCATCATGTGAGCAGAGCACATGAGAGACCCGCCTCATGCAATACCTTGCAAACGTGTTGACACCCGCATTGGCTGGTTGACACTCTGTCATGTTTCAAACTTCATGTTTGTTTTTTTATTTATTTATTTTTTATCAGGATTCTGTGTGCAACACCAAAACTGAAGTTGTGCGTAAAGCGGATGGGGAATGATGCACGGTTTACACAGATTTTTATTCTAGCGCTCGTTTTCAAGATAGCTCAAGATCAGCTACATTCGACAGAGAGCAACTATCTGCGACTGCCAAATTATAAATAATAATAATAATAAAAAAATGTAGCTTTGGACTTTGACTAGGTCAGTTTAAGTCGCGAATATGCTTTAAACCAAGGGTGCTCAAGAAATAAATTAGGACTAAACTTTGGCTTTTAAGTTGAAATCTACTTAGAAAACTTTTAGACGGTCTTGCCCAACCTTTCTGGTTTTCTTCTGTTGTCATGGTAACCACTACTACTGCTAATCGACCTATGCTCTAAACAGTACACCTCTGTTCACCCAAATCTGTTTCTTACTGCTATATTAAAACTTGACTAAATACAGCCAGTGTTTTCAAATGAAGACTGACCTAAATCTTGTTTTAATTGCTGAGAAGAGACAAAATATTTCTTCAATTGAGTCAAAAAAAATAAAAATAAAAAAACTCCCCGGTTTTAAGCTAACTCAGTCTATTGTAACTCACGCTGTGTGTCGGGCTTGTTGCTGTTGTTTGGTCTCTAATGTTTTCTGAGGAATGTCTGATTTAAAGACGTTAAACACGTTTACTGTAAATTCAGTGTTTATCTGCAGAAGTTACTTTCACATCGTTAAATTAAGGGAAGATCATCACTTATACTGATTTCAAATTATCCACTCTTTACTCATTTGGTGACTTCTGAAGTCACTTAGTACTACTGGATCTTATTTAGGGGGCATCGGATAAAAAAAAAAGCACACCACACTTTTCAGATAAGTTGAAAACCGTGTAGCATTTCCCACTTCACAGCCACGCGCCACTTGGTGTTGGTTTATTGCAAAGAATCCCAATAAAATGCACTGAAGTTTGCGGGCCGTGGGGACAGAGTTACTTTCGCAAGGCACTACATGAGCGGGCTGCTTCTTCAAATGAAACAGATCCAGTCATGCAGTTTCCAGAAACCATGGAGGCCGGATGCATTACAACAGCTGGTTCAGGAATGGTTGGAGATGGCTGGACTACACCTCAGGCCTCCTTAAGGGAAGCTGCGGGCGGGATGTGAGACACGGCCTCCGTCTCACCCTCCCCTCCCACTCTAGCGTCCATATGGAAGAGAAACACGGAGGGGAGTCGAGCAAAGAATGTGGTGATTTGGTCTGAATAACAACAATAATAATAGTAATAAAGAAGAAGAAGAAAAAAAATCTGAAAACTGTGCCACTGTAATCGAAAAAAACAAACAAAAAAAACAAAACAAAAGCGGATCACGACTCCATGAGCAGGTATGAATGAGAATGAGAGGCATTTTCTGGCTGCGTTTGGCTTTCGTTTGCTCCTGGCGTTGGGTTTACCTGGGATCGGGTAGTGCACAGCCCCACAGGTGTTGCTTTAGGGTCTGCACCCAGCCAATATCTCGGATTGGCTGGCAGAGTTGTATGTAGTGGTACTGTTTTAGCACAACCCTTCAAATGAATCAGAATGTCACTCATTAGCACAGAACAAACTGGACACAGCATCATCTAATAATAGTAAAAACAATAGTAATAGTTAGAAATGACATGTAGGAGAGAGGTAAGTCTATCACACATCTGTGTTTTTGGTTGTTTGAAGCACATGACATGTTTATTCTGGAATGAGCGTCTTCTTTTCTCACGCGCATGTCGCTCCGTAAACCCGATGAGTTCCTGGAATATATTGGGAAGTGATGTGAGAATAATATATTCTTCAGTCCCCACACCATCAGAGAAACATGCGCGTGTCGGGAAAAAAGAAGCAGCAGCAGCTTCGGCTCATGCCAGAATGCGGCGCGACTCTTAGCGCTAAGCGTAGCGGAGGGGTCAAAGGTTAAGGGGGGTTGGGGGGATGTGAAAGCTACGTTCTCTTCCATGTGGATAGAGCCGATACAATGTCGTCTGTCACACAGACACAGACTGGGACAGGGGAAATGCTGACAGACACCTGCAACCAACTAACCTTTAACCATTCCTCTTAACGAAAAGAAGCAAAGAACACACTGCTTTTTCTGCTTTTTTTTTTTTTTTTTGCATTTATTTAGAATGTTTCATTAAATAAGACCAAGCAGATAAAACACAAGCACGTCACAGTTTTTTTCTTTTTTTTTGTCCAAGACATAGCTTTCTTTAGCATACTTTCTATCCTTATTTTTGTCTAATAAATACATATAGATAGCACCGAGTGTGTGGTGTAATAATTTACATTTACAAGACAAAGTGCCCCCCCTCACCACCCCGCTGCCCCCCTCCACCCCCCATCCACCCTCCCCAAACACCAATCAAAGGCTGCAAAATGCTAATGAGTCGGGCCCATGTCCCAGATGGGGTTGGTGATCAGCTTGAATGTGTGCGGTGGTGATGGTTGCCGAGGAGACGAAGCGAGGAGTCACAACTTTCAGCCATTCTGAATGAAGGAGATGTTGAGCTGCAGACAAAAAGGCGGCGGCGCGACACGGAGAACGAGGCTTTACGGCTCTGACGGACCCAAGAACGGGATGCAGTGTTGTATCCTGACAAAGACGTCTGGGATTGTTTGACTTTTTTTTTTTTTTTTTACAGTCTGAGCTTAGAAACATCCATCCGTTATCAAGACATTTATAATTTATTTTACCAGCTGTGTAACTCAGTTGCAAGAAGACACAATTTGTGATTGTACCACAAATAAGAACAGGTATAGAAATGATAGCTAAACTAGCAATTACTTTACTAGTTTGAGTGTCAGGCTACAACACGGATCCTAACACTGATAAAGTTTTGCGCCGATCAGTTCTTTGGACCAATGTTTATGGAAGCCCATTTGTGCCATGATTGAAAGTATACAAGTCCAACAGGAAGTCGTAACTACGAGAGTTAAAGTCATACTTTTGGGAATAAAAGTCCTAATTATAAGGTAGGAAGTCATAATTTCTACTTTCAAAGTCATAATCATGAGATAGAAAGTTTTAGTTATAAAACTAATAATGAGACAGAAAAAGTTAATTCTGACTTTGAAGGTCATTTCTACTTTCAGTCAAAAACAAATTTTCATCCATATTTACGGGCTGTTATTTTTCCTTTCGTGGCAAAAACAGGCTTTCATAAATGCTCAACCTTCTGTGTTTGTAGATCTCAGACGTACCGATGCTGATTTTCTCTTAAAAATACAATATAAGAGGATAAAAGAATACCATCATTAATGTATTTTTCTAGCCCTCTAGCTGTAGGGTGTCATTAATTATTTACACCAGGAGCAACCCTGCTGTGTGAAAGAGCAGTTCCTGTACATCAGGCTTTTACTATTAGCTAAGAACAAGGTAAAAATGATTGTAGGTTTTACCATTTGTTCTGTCTTTAGCGATCGGCACAGAGAGTGAGGCTAGCATAGCTAAAGCTGCATTATATTCAACAGGATGTGGATGGTTGTCTCTGAGATTTCTGAAAGGCTGCCATTTCCAAATCCAGCAGCAGGAAAACAGAATAACTGTGCTGAGCTCCAACAAGCCTTCCTGTTATCTGCTGAAACTCTTGATCTCTCAGTCTAGATGACATGTCATAAAAATTACTGCTTTCTTTTGCAAAACTTGATACATCTCAGTTCTTCCCTAATGTCATTTTTAACACACCAGTGTAACTGGAAATAGCCAGCTTAGTGTTTTATTTTACTCAGAGTCCAAACCAAACATTTGTTGTCTATGTGACCTGCTAGCATTTAGCATGGTGTGCTCATTAAGCAGAAGTAAGCTGGACTTTGTGTCACTGTTAAAAATTATCTGATTACGCTCACCAGCATCTCTAACATATTGTGAAAGTTGCTGAATATATATTTTTTAAATAAAGCACATTTTAGCATTAGCAAAAATAGTAGCAGTTTTGATTAGCTCCTGGACTTTAACCTGTTACTTTAGTTAGTTAACAATATCGATTTTAACACCAATAATCAAATTTTACATACAAAAATTGCGACAGGAACCTTTGTACTCACTTGTTTCTGGCATGCCAGTAAATCTGACGCACAAGCAATAGATTAAAAACAATACATATCTTTGTTGTTGACCTCTATTTATTCAGAAAATATATAGTTTTTTAATTAATAATGTTGCTTGCTTTCTTGATATTTAGATTTTGATTAAAATGGGAATAATTGCGGTTAAGTAATTACAGACCCTGCAATTAACTCAATTAGAAACTTTAATTGAGTCCCAAAAAATAAATATGACTATCTTCGGTGACTATTGTGAACAGAGCTGTAAAGACAAAGTAACAAAAAATATGCTGTGGTGTAGAAAATTCCAGTTTGTTTTTTTTACTAGCGGTGTTTGTTTTCATAATTAGCATTTAAAACCAACAAAACAACCCTATCCCTAATATCTGAAGTAGATGGAAAACAGACATCTCTGTCACTGTGCACCCGTGAATGAATAATCTAAAAGCTGAATTATGATCTGTTTCTTGTCGTCCCAAGCCAGTGAAATAACATCAGTGCATAACAAAAGAGGCCGTACAGGGAGGCGTGTGTCTCTGCGTTCACACAGTCGCATCACTGTGGCTTCTCAGACGGAGGAGCCTTGCTAATAAAGAGAGTGTTGGAGGTGATTCCACTGAGTTAAGAGCAGTCAGGCTGAAAGCTGAGAACGTTGTGTGACAGACACACAGGAAACAAACACGAACAGTTCCCAGCTCCTCTGAGTGCCTCCCTCCCTAACCCTTATTATGAGAAATGATAGTACTGCGGTTTAAAAGGGTTACGCTTGCATTACAGCATTATGTAATTCATAGGGAATCCTCCTCTGTTCTCTGACAGACTAGGCCTTAATGCATAATCGGTTTAATGTAACCTAACCGTCGCTTTCAGGACAAACTGCGGTATGAATGAGGCTCACATGAAAGGAGCAGATGCTGAATGGGAGAACAGGATCTGCAGATGAATCAAAGACATTTTCGATCTGAAAATGACATTTTTTTTTTTCTTTTCACATTTTTCACATTTACCAAAGCAGAGATGGTAAATGCCAAACACACTTTCAGAGACAGTGACAGAAAGGCAAACAGAGCGAGTACAGAACAAGCTGTGGATCACACGCACACATCATGAATAACCAAGCTGGACATTTATCAAAGATTTTCCAGTTTGCATCTTCAAAAAAAGAAAAAATAATAATTTTTTTTTCAAAAGAGCCAATATGAGTCACTTTTTCTTCAAGCCTTCCTCCCTCAAAAAAAACAACAAAAAACAAAAAGAAAGGAAAAAAAAATATAGATAAATCCTTGATAAACTCTACAAAGCAATCTGCTCAGCTGATCAAAGCCAACCCTTCAGACGTGCTTGTAAATGGGCCCATGCAACAAAAGTCATCCATTGGTTGGCCGGGCAGCCGAGTAGCCATGGCAACCTGGAGATGGAGGCGAGCAGAGTGGGGGGAGGTGGGTGGCATCAAATGGCGGAGACGGGAAAGAGGATGCTTCCGCCCACTCGTTACTATAGCGATCTAGTACAGAGTGAGACAGGAAGAGCAATGGCATGTCATGTTCACACCCTGACATGTTACTGGAGTAGAAATGTAGCCAGGAGGTAGTGAGAGGACAGAGGGGAAGAAGAAGAAGAAGAAGAAGGAAGCAACTAGAGAAGGACGAAAACAAAGACAAGAACTTGGAACCAATTTTGCAGCCTCTGGGTTTGTATCCCACAAAAAGAAAGAAAGGAGAAAAAAAAAGGAGAAGTAGTGCTAAATGATTTTTACTCTTTTGCCTCAGCCAGTTTGTTGTTGATCTCTTTACTTTTCTCCTTGTCCCTGACCGCTGGCCGGTTCTCGGGCTGGTTCTCCGAGGTCATCTTCTTGGAGCCCTTCAGCGCGGCGCTCTGCTTATCTTTGGCTTTCCTCACCGGTTTACCCTGGCCTGCTGCTGCGGGTCCAGACTTTTTAGGTTTAGAGCGCGGGACACTATACCTGTCAACCTAAGGATGTCAGACAGCAAACAGGTGATTCCTGAGCTGAAACAGGCTCCATGTTTGATTATTATTATTATTATTATAAACGTTTCAACACAACACAAGTCCATAAAGTGCCCTACAAATGCATGTGCAGCTTTCAAATTGTTTCATTTCGTCATGTTCCAACCACAAACGTCATTTTATTGGGCTTTTGTGTTATAGAGTAGTAGCATGTGCGTGCCACATTTTTCAGATGTTTTGTTTGTAATAAGAAAAAACACGCTGATAGCCACACGTTTTCTATTTGATTATGTTGATCTTCCAGAAAACTCCAACAAGATAAACTGAAGTTTGTGGTTGCACCGTAGCAAAATGTGTGAGTCTAAATGAATTTGTCCCCATGACAAAATTTGCTGGACGATAAATTGTCCTAACAATAACTGCGATGAACAATTATATTGTTTTTTTGAGACTATTTTTAAGTAATTTATTGATAATGGCATACTAATGAAATTCTGCTCTCTCAAAGAACAATAAACTTGAATTTTGCAAAAAAACAAAAACAAAACTGAAATATCCCCCCCCCCAAAAAAAAACAACAACCTAAAGCTATAAATAAAAGGGAAATAAAAAGCACACACAACCGAAACCATAAATAAAACAAATTATGATGTCTGTAAACCAAATTGCCCTTCAAAAACTATTAAACCCCAGAATGGAAACAATCAAACTCATTTTAATGCATCATGTGATTCATTCATTTCTTTTAGCGACAAACTTAAAAACGTGAAAAATACGAATGCTTTGGAAAAACACTGCATAGCGGAGAGGTTTTCGTCTCCAGCTCTGATGCAAGTTAGTTCTTTATTTGGACAGATCCACCAGGAAACGAGCAAAACGTGAAGGTGAGACAGGCAAGGGTTTCACTGAAAATCACTCTTGCTGATTCAGAACTACGCTACGCAGTCAGGTGAGTTTGTTCTCACCTGTTTGCTGGGGTCGATGTAAGGCTCGCTGTACAAACTGCGTATCCTCCTCCTCTCCTGGGCCTTGTTGTCCGTGGGCTGCAGCGGAGCCAGCGCTTTGAAGTTGGCGCTGTAGCTGGTCTCTAAGCTCGTCTTTTCATCTGGAGGCAGGTACTGGGACTTGGCCCGAATCATCTTCACTGGCTTCACGTCTTTGTACGCCTTGAACTCGGTTCTGTCGGGAGAAAACAACAAAAAAGGTATCACGAAACCAAATCGAGGGAACGAGACACACCTGGGAACAATCAAGGGCTAACAGGACAACACAGAGACTCAGGGAAACAGGACTAAACACAGAAAATCTCAAAACAATAATAGAGAAAAAACACGGATCATGACAGTCAGTGAGGAATTAAAAAGCAAAAATCAGAGGAAGAACAAAACTTTTAAAACTGAAACTTTTTGCTACAGAAGTGACCTCTAACCCAGAAAACTAACCCAGCTGTTGAGACTTACAGTGTGGTTTTTATTATAATACTCCAAGAGATACAAATGTTCATTTAAAAAGTAAAAAAAAAAGAAGTTATTAATCCGTATTTTTTGCCACAGCAGAACAGGATAAACAGGAAGTAAACAAAGAAAATAAAGTCTTAAAACTAGAAGGAAAAAACCCGACAACACATCTACCATCTGCCGTGACCTTATCATCTCATTACTCTAAAAATAAAGTCAGCTCATAACATATGGTCCCTCGCTGCTTTATAAAGCATCCCATCTGCAGCACGCAGGCTGCTAACAGCAACAATGCCTTGGCTGCTGAGTGCAGGAATAACGCTGCAGAACAGAGGCGAGAATCCTGCATTATGTAACAGGACTGAAGTCCATCTCTGAGGCCGCAGCGGGCCAAGACGCCTCGACGCAGAGAAACGTTATACAACCGCCATCGCAGCCAGGAGTACGGCGCGACCACATGACACCAGAGTGTGCATGTGTTAGAGAAAGAGGGGCAGATTGTGAGAACAGACAGGGTTCACAGTGTGAAACACCGGTCTGCACTGCAACATCACTTCTATTCATCGACATATGACCGCGTAACAATACAGCCTGTGTCTCTCAGATCAGGAGGTTCATGGTACTAAGATTAAAAACTTTGCGTTCAGCGTCGCATCGTGGGCTGAAACTTTCCGTTAAACAGCAGCAGTTTTGTCTTCATTGATAATGTTTTGGAAAACATATTGATTTGAAGGGCAGGCTGATTTTCCTCTTGATCGGCCCTGATTGAAATTCAAAAATAGGATATTTTCCCAATCAGCGAACGCATCGTAGCTGAGCGCTTATACCAGGTCCCACCTAAAAACAACACACTTCAACATGGACTGCAGTTACTGAGTGAATAAGATGCGAAGTTATGCTAATTTCAGAAGCAGAAGCACGTTTTAAAATGCGTCAAAAGAAGCACAGAGCTGCAAGAAGCTGTTTCGTGGTGCACTGAAAAATAAAAAAATTTAAGTTAATTTGCTATAAGTAATCAAATTAAGTTTATCCAATTAAATATATTAAGTCATGCCGATAAACATAAATACATTTGCTTACCTGAAGCAAATTAACTCTTGGATATATTGTGCATCCCTATAGATGATTATTTGTTCTTAAAGGTTAGAAAGAAATACCATGAAAGCTGTTCTGATGTCTCCTCACATTACTGCTCTTAAACAATATTTGGCTGAAATTACAGCTGGCAGGTCAACATTGTATAAAACTCAGCATTCGATCAGCACATTATTAATGCAAATATCTTCCAATTATGTATGAATTAGAACTATTGAAGCTAAAAAAACAAGAATAAAAACCGTATTTTAAACTTTACAGGACCCCAGGGACAGAGTCCTGTAACCTTTAGATGTGTCCTAATCTGATGCAGCTGATCAAACTGAGCTTTCAGTCCAGTTCTACTGGGTTCTGCTGGTGACCCAATCCTTTGATTCTGATGTGCTGAAGCAGGCAAACATTTATAGTAACACTTATAGTTTCTCTGACTGAAACTACCAGTCATGACACTCTGAATGTTCAATGTGTTGTGACTTCCTGGTATCACCTGCCTTTATTTGACTGAGGGGAAAGTTAAATTTCTGAAATAAAATGAATGCAATTTTAGAGAAAAACAAGTCATACACTGGAAGTGAGAAATAAACAGTCATAAAACTACAGGGGATATTTCCGTTTTAGTTCGACTCTTATTTTCACATTCTTACTATGGAGGTTTCCACAGCCAGTCTGTGTAATTTTCCTCCCCGATATTCTGCGCTGTGTGGTTAACCTGCTTCGGAGAGCCGACCCTGCTGACCTTCTGTCATAGAGAACGGATGCTCAGAGAAAGACCTCATCTGTCTGACTGAACAGTGGCACTGATGGAAGGACAGCCGGGTCGGGGTCCAGTCCTGATGTGGTACAAAGTCGCTTACACACATCGCAAACCGCAGAACTGGGCTAAATGTAAAGGTGATTATGAGGAGGATACATAGAACTAACTTGGGTTTGAGTAAGAAACTTACCAATCTGTGAAAAGGTGTATGATTGTGTGTGTTCAGTATGACCAGAAAAGTGCTACATAGATTCTACCTCTCCCCCATTTTGACGCCGTTCTAGAGAAATGGATCGGGAAGATAATTAAAGTTTTTGTAGAGTTGTGAAGTAGCCCTCATGCATTTCAAACTTGCCAATACATCACAGCAGGAATTAAATGGTGCAAGAAGGCACAACCCTTTAGGATATTTTAGATTACCTGAATCAACACGGGACGTTCTCTAGCGGTCACCTGCATCTACAAACCGGATTTCAAAATAGTTGGGACACTAAGCAAATTGTGAATAAAAACTGAATGAACTTTTTGATGTGGAGATGGCATATTATTCATAATAGAACATAGATGGCAGATCAAAGTTTAATCTGAGTAAATGTAACATTTTAAAGGAAAAATATGTTGATTCAAAATTTCACAGTGTCTATAAATCCCAAAAAAGTTGGGACAAGTAGCAATATGTGGTTGGAAAAAGGAAATTGAACATATAACAAACAGCTGGGAAACAAATTAACACTAATTAGGTCAATTGACAACATGATTGGGTATAAAAAGAGCTTCTTAGAGTGTCGGTGTCTTTGAAGCCAAGATGGTAAGAGGATCACCAATTCCACCATTGTTGCACAGAAAGATAGTGCAGCAATACCAGAATGGTGTTACCCAGCGTAAAATAGCAAAGACTTTTAAGTTATCATCATCAACCTTGCATAACATCATCAACAGATTCAGAGAATCTGGAATAATCGCTGTGCGGAAAGCTCAAAGCTGTAAAACTCAACTGGATAGTAGAATAGTGCATAAAAATTTGCACATGCTGTTGTAAGCTTTAAAAAACTAAATTATTTCTCTGTGAAATCCTTCGGACAGAACTCTCATAGGGTGGAAAATTGCTACAGAAATTGTAGTTGAAAACTCCCGCATGACCGTTACTGTGTAACTGTACTTCGAAATCTCTTTAAAACAAATAAAAACAGTTCTTCCATACACTTTTGGCTTGTCCTCTTTGCTTATTAGCTCTGCTTTCTGCTTATTTTATATGCTGTAATGTGGTATTTTTAACCCCGGTGTATTTCTCTATTATTTAGATCTTTCATCAGCTTTATATGCAGTTTAATGTTATTCCTGTCACAACTGTGAAGTGTTTGAGTTTGCATTTGATTATATCCCCGTTGTTTACTTCATCTTAGATCCAGCCTTTATATTTCATCCCTTCTTGTTCAGTTTTGCTTGGATTCTTTGTGCATTTGAGTTTTGATAACAGGTCAGACTTTCGCCTCTCCTCATGACAATTTGTCTGACAGTTGCAGCTTCTTTCAGAAGCTCTATAATCTGTGCACTGATACTGCCAAGACAAATTTCCCTCTCGGTGATTCTAATTCCACACCAACACTGGTGAGAGCCGGCCTTGGTCGGAGTCGTCCAGGCCATCGATCTCCCTGTGCGCACAGCCCCAGCTTTCGTTCTCAGCAGCCGTTCTTGTTGCGTCAGCCGGTGCAGCTTCTGGTTTCTGCTCAGCAGCTCCCTCCTTTCTCTCTGTGCCGCCTAAAAACCTCTAGAACCGCTTGCGGTTTCGCGACTTCTACAGCTAAAAGGGAACATTTTCATGAATCACAATTACTGAAATGCTGCAGGGAGGATTGAGCCAGTCTCTATTTGAATTGACATCAGGGTTAAAGAGTTTCAGCGTCAGATTTAATCAGAATACATGACACTGTCAAATCTGTGTGAGCAGATACGACAGAACCAGATTAGAGAAGTTACATAAGACAAGCAGCTTTTCCAGAGAATGTTCTGAACCGAGGCAACAGCAGAACACGAGTGGGTTTTATTTTGAGGAACAAAATCAATTTTCTTTCAAAGCTTTTTCCTCCCGCTAAAACGTGGCAGAGTATGGGATTGCTCCGTTCACAGTCTGTCGACTCTCGGGAGCGTTTAGACCTGAAAACGGATCAGTGTAAATGCAGCTACACCTAATAGGGCTCTTTAGTAAATGTGACGTAGACGGCAGTCATTGGGAGTTTAACTGACGCTCTTTGTGAGGTTTCATGGTTTTATGTTTGCCCTGACAAAGTAAAAACTAACCCAGGAAGCTCCTGAGATTTTACTGCTCAGAGAAATGTGTCAAACAATAATTGGTGACACAAATTATAAAATATATCAGAAACTCTGAACCCGCTGAACCTGAAAGACTCTTGTGTTTTTTGGTGCATTTCGTTCCTCGCTGCTTGTTTCCTCGCTCTACATTTTAAATGCTTTTTATTAAGCTGACATAGAAAAGCACGCGAGGCTGACAGGACGAAGAATAGCTTTTGTCTTGAAACAGAGTGGGTAGCAGAACGAAAACAAGAACAAAGGCTCCAACAGCAGCTTTCGCCTCGTTTATTGTCACACAAAAATGACATTTAAAGCATAATGGAGAGAGTTGGAAATGTGAAGGCTGGATGGAAGAGTTCTGGTTGAAAATGCTGCACTAATTCAGAGAAAACACCCTGGCGAACGCCGTTGTTAGCAAAACAGAGATGCCTTTAGCATTTTCCCAGGTACTAAAAGGAGCCATTGTGTTTTAGAGAACTGTGTGTTCTCAAATAGAAAGTCAGGAAATAGCCAGGAGTAAAAGAGAGTCATGCAAGGAAGACAAGTGGGTTTTAATCTATTTTGATACTGGTATCAAATACTTGTAGAGATGAACCAATCACATCTCTAACCTGCTCAAACCAGTTTATGCAGATTCAGATTTTTTTTTTTTTTATGAGAATCAATGTTGTTTTTTTCTGAATACATTAAAAATAATTGGCCTCTTAAAACGGTTGTAGAAAATTAAAGCAACTGCTTTTATCTGCACCACTGAAAAACTAAAACAACTCCTGCAGAGATGTCAGTGCAAAGAAAAAAAATCCACTATGTCTCATTTAGTCCTTTGCAAAATTCAATGCAACTGTTTTGTTTTTGTTTTTACACTTAAGACATGAAAAAACTGTGCTGTATCACCAGATACTCCAATTTTTTGGACAAGATCTTTTCAAAATAAATGACAACTCTGTACAGAAAAATAGACGAGAGAAATAAGACTTTTTTATTAAACCTTAGATTGCAAGATCATTCATTTTCATTCACACTGTCTTCAACAATCATTACTTGTTTGTAATAGTTATGTTGCATTTGAGAGCGCAGTAGGAATTACACAGCTCTGCAGCCATACAGGATTTCACTGTTACTCACAATAAAATGACTTAGGACCCAAATTGAGTCTAATACGCCATTTTGATTTTTTTTTTTAACTAAAATCCTTTTTTTAAAAAAAAAAAACAAAAACAAACATGGTTATTAATGCTACTAATTAAATGCAATGGCAATCAGACATGTGTGTGAACGGTTTGTGACTCGCATGCACAGAAGAAGAACGTCGACGTCACACAGCAGCGCACTGTTTATGGAGGTAAAAATGGATCGATTTTAAAGGTTTTAAGCAATGGGAGCCAATACAGAGTCACAAGATCAATACAAGACAAAGGAAGCTAAACAAAAAAGAACTTAGGTGTTTACTGCTGGCTTGTTTACGTCCTGATTTACCACATTTAGCTTCTTCTGGTGCAGGATTATTACGCAGGTCAGCGAAGTGAAAGTCCCGCTCTTGCCTTGACCTCCAGCAGCTTTCGGCGCCCACCTTCCAGTTGAGGTTAACCACTGAGACTGCTTTGCAAAACTCAATTCAATTCAATTCAAAAGTACTTTATTAATCCAAAAGGAAAATTTTATTAAAAAACCTGACTGAATTACTTTTTAGAGATACATAATTCTCTCGTTAAGGCAAGTAGAAAATTAATATCATTGCAGGTTAATCCAAAGTTGAAACCCCCTAACAATAGATGACTGATGTTGTCTACAGTGTGACTGAAAAACGTAGCCAAGCCTCCAAGGTCACAAGAAATCCACGTAAGGTTGTTCCACACAGGAATAAACTTATGACGACACAATCAGGTGGAAACTTTTGGCAATAAAACGTAGAAAACATGATTTTGCATGAACAAGCTAGAGTATAAAATAAGGAGAAAAAGGCATGTCTGCTACTTTTTAAAAATCAATTTAACATTCTATTGCTTCTGACAAAAATGGAAGTAGCACAATATGGTTTCAGCTGCAAAACGCTACTTTATGATTTCAACCATTTGCTCATGAACTATAGTTTTGTCTCTATACTCTGTAACCTCCTTACTGTCTTTGCAGGCAGACGAAAACAGAGTCGACTTGGCTTCTGCGCAGGCCGTCTTATTACAGCGCTGATGGAGAGAGCCTGCTTTGCTCCCTGCTGACTGCTAAACAACACAGGCACCAAACAGCCGGAGGATTCTGCTGATGCACTAACACGGTGCCATTTGCCTACGCCGACCGAGTCACACTTCCCACCAAAGACTGCTCAGTAGCAGCACTGAGCCAAATTATTTTCTGCCTATACATACCACTGGTTATTTTTATAGCAAGACAAACATGAAAAACTGCCAAAGAAAAAGAAAACTCAATTGAGCGTCCTGCACTGGCTCAGGCTTAAATAAACACAAACCAGGCTTTTCAAATGCAGCGAGGAGACGCAGCACACAGCAGTAACATGCATGACTTGACGTGCATCCTTCCACCCGTCCCCATCGTTGTCTGGAACGGTGCATAACAAAACAGAGATTAGCCTCGTGAACCTGAACGTTAGCGGCATCCTGCAACCGGTTTCATTCAGCCTAGTGGCATTCAGAGGTGAAAACTGAAGCTGATTGTCATTTAATGCGCTCTCACACACACACACGGCGTGAAAGGACAAGTTTGTGCAGCGGTTGGCAGATTTATGAGTTTAGTGTGATCCTGCACAGAGAAATTCTGCAACAATTTCTTCCTTAAAAAAATCCACTCAGTTTATCTTGTCAAAGAAAGCAGCAAATGTTCAACTTATGCACTCAGATTTCAGGTAATTGGCTAAAACAAGATGTGTAGTAAAGATTATTGAACATCTTAAACATTTATTGTTAAGTTATATGATGGACTGTTTCATCTGGATATTTTGGGGGGTGGGGGGGTTTGTCACTGCCTGAAGTTAAATCAGAGAAAACTTTTCTTGTTTCAGGTCAGTTAGAATAACAGCGATTATTTCAGTTTTCCAACTCCCACCGTAATGACAGGAAGAATAGGGCAGAGATTTTTTTATTTTTTATTAAAGGGGCAGTATATCACAAAAATACCAGAAAACACAGTATTATGTGCTTTTCATAATGCTGTGGCATTTAGTCATAATCAATTTTGTAACCTTCAGTTGTTATAAAATGTTGTATATATCAAATGTGACTTAAAATAACTGTGTGTGTGGCAGTGTAAACCTGTGAATGTATTTTAAGGCCACACCTGACACACACTGCTTTCCTAATGGACCATAATGGGAAAGTCAGAGGAAATCAGCCAACATGCCAGGAAGTGAACTGTGGAGTCCGGCTCGTCCTTGGAAACAATTTTTATTAACAAATAAATTCCTGACATATTATTTATCTCGTTTTTATGGTATTTATCAAACAGACATTATCCAGGTAATTTTAACTGACCTAAAACAGGAGACGTTTGGTCTCATTTTCTGTCTGAAAACCAGTTTCAGATAGAAAGTCATTTTTAATTCAGTGTATGTAAACTTCTGGTTTAAAGTATGTTTTGCCAAAATGGCATAATTCTCACAATCCAATGATAAACATCTGTGAAAGTACTAAGCAAAGATTCACCTATATCAGATAAAGTTAACATCGGAAATATTAATAGTGCAATAAAGTCACTTTTAGTCAAACTACCTGACAATAAATGCAGTTAATTATAAACTTTATGGCATTTTTATGACCACCTAACACCTGTATGGACCTGACGACCGGTCTCATCCACTTTGATCAACACACACCAACAAACGGGGAGTAATCACTTACTTATAGGAGCTGCCAGCTGAGATCTCCTCCTTGATCTGTCGGTTCAGGGCATCCACCGCCGCCCTCCCCCTGCCTTCTGCCTCCACCTTCAGGACCACCTTTTTCGGCCCCTCCTGCTTACTGGACCGCTTTTTCCTCTCCTGCCCTTGCAGCAGGTCTTTTTCCTGCACCTTGTCGGCAATGGCGCCTTTCTCCACGCCGCATTCCGCATCCAGCGCTACGTGCTTTTTCACGTGCCTGGGTCGGTGGTCGTCGCCGGCGCTCGGTGGGGGTTTGGGTATCCAGGGGTGGTCGTACCTCTTCGGGATGGGCCAGGGCTTGAAGTCCTTCTGGTACTGGGTCTCGGTGTTAAACGGTGTCTCCGGCTCATGGTACTCGCTCCTGGGTTTACAGCTGGGCTCGGGCCGCACTTTCCAATGTTTGAAGTCCTCGCGCATCACCGAGCTGCACACGCGCTCCTCGGAGACGCACCTGCGCGGCCCACGCGACGCTTTCGCCAAGCGGGTTTCCGCGCGCGACGGCTGCGTTTCTATGGCGACCCGGGCCTGGGGAGGATGGAGAGACGGCTGCAGCTGGATGTGCTGCATTTCCGACACGTCCGTGTACTTGGTGAAGACCAAAGGCACTGCAATGTCAGCCTTGTCCAGCTGGTTCCAGAACCGGGCCATGCAGCACGCCCGGCTGATGCAGGGCCACGCCATGCTGTGGGATTTAGAGTTCCACTAAAAAGAAAAACACACACAAATAGCGCTACTTCCAAGCAGGCTGACACGACAGAAAAATACGGTTCCGCTCTCCGACACAGTGATGTGAGAAAATCAAGATGTCCGCATGAGAAGGTTCCGACGCTTAAGACGTTAAGACTGCATATGAATCCTATTTAATCTGAAGAATGCTAAAGATTCAAAAAAACGATATCACAAACCGAACCGTGAGAACCGTCCTCTGCTCCTTCTGTGTCCCTTCTGGTCGTCCTGCTACATCAGGGCTGCACTGCAAGGAATAACGGCCCCGCCCGCCTGCTCAGCATCCCGGAGACACTGACGGGAACCGAAGAGGAAAATACAAGTCAAGCTGGAGAGTTTCACTTCCTGTTTAGCGCCAGCATTAAAGCTATGATGACCTTCCTGTTACAGTCGAGAATGCGGTCGCTTTTATTAAATAGAAACGAAGATAGCATAAGAAATTACATTTGAAACAAATAGGAAGCATTTCTACTGGAAACGCGGTTGCTACGAATGTTCAATTTTGAAATACAACAGAACTCTCGACGCACACCGTGGATTTGACGCACCCTTTAGTACGAGATAGACTCTATGGATATAGATATTTGACAAAAAATAAAATAAAAAAAATAAAATAAAAAAAGGTACAAAAAGTGAAAATTGACGATATCGATATCTATCTGTCCCAATGCTTTATCAAACTTTAATGTAGGGGAGACCGGGTATGGTTGTAACATAGGGAGCACCAGTTCCACCAATCAGGGATAAGATAGGAGTCACATGATCATTTCAGTGTTTACCTGCTTCCTCCCCAATCCCATATTGTGATTGTCAAGGCTGGAAACAGGCACATACGGATACTAAGGGGAAAAAACGGATTTTGAGGTAAGAAAGTAAATTTTTTGACCATGACTACATTTTGTTTAGTACTTATATTGCAGATAAAACCATATGACTTACATTAGATGAAAGTGTAACTTCTCAGGCAGAATGTGATGCATTTTCCCGTGCTAATTTCAAACCGCTATGCTACTACAGCTAGCTAAACATGGCTGATAACTAAGAACATTTTGATTTTAATAATTTTACAGAATGCCTAGGCAGTGGATACAAAAGACTGATAGAGGTGTGCCTGCAGATGTTTTGAAAAAGGCATCTGATGAGGTCACAAAGAAGAGCAAGTCAGTCAGATCAGTTGCGAAGGCGCATGGGATCTGCCATGTAACACTGAGCAGATACTGCAAATCACTGCAGAAGCTGAGAGAACAGGGGTCCAGTGATCTTCCCAGTGTAGGTTATTGGAGCAGCAACAAAGTCTTCTCTGAGGTGCAGGAGGAAGTGTTGACTGACTATTTGACTCAGGCAGCAGACCTGTATTATGGACTGACTCCACGTGAGGTAAGCATATGGCAGGTTAGTCACTGGAGACGAGAAGAATTGAATACCAGCGTAGGTGCTAGACAAATTAAAAAACTTTTTGTGTCTATGTACTCTGATTTTCTATTCCTCTTTCTTTTAGGTCAGAAAGTTTGCATATCAACTGGCAGTAACATGTAACATCAAACACCCACAAACACACAAGCACACAAACAGAGTATATTTGAGTTATGGTCAGTCACAGAGAGAGACAGACATTGTTCTTGTATTGTTCTTTTAATTCAGTAAACCTCTTTTTGAAGCATATCACATGGTGTGGCCTCTGTTTTTGCTTCTTTTGTCTAATTGTTACAACTTACCCCAGCAGCTGTTACAACCTACCCCGGTAGCGGGGTAGGTTGTAACAAAGGAACACCATGTATTTGACATGAACTCATGAGGTCTGTGATATTCTTGCAGGGGTTTGAATTGGTGCCATTTGTAGTAAACAAATGTGGGTATTTGGTATAAAAGTTTGAAAACTCATCTAGCTCAAAATATTCTGTGAGTTAAAGGTGCTGGAGCAAAAAGTGTTACAACCATGCCCGGTCTCGCCTACTCTATCCGGATTAACACTTTATTAGACAGAGTGTGCATAACATTAACATGAGACTGACATAAACATGACATGACATGTGTTATGAACATGGAGTATTTATGAACGTCTATGGCTGTTACCATGACACGTCATTCGGTAAATAACAACACTTTTATTGCAAAGTTGCTTTAAAAGTTGCATTAAAACTAAATTAAAAGAGCCTGCTTTGCATTATTTTGTAAATAATTAAATTTTAATGCAAAGTTAATGGAATATTAATGCAACTTTTAGAGCAACATTGCATTAAAAGTGTCGTTATTTACCGAATGACACTTCATGACAACAGTGATGAACATTCATAAAGACTCCTTCATGTTCATGACAGGTGTTATGTTCACACCGTCTAATAAAGTGTTAATCCGGATTGAGTACATTCATGTTTGATAAAGCATTGGGACGAAATGCGAAAAGTCCGAGGGGTGCAACTACTTCTGAAGTATTGAATTATCCTCTTGAACGTTTGTCACAAAAAAACATTAGAAACACTTTGCTGCCACAAACTGCTGCATAATGAGGATGTTTTTGAAATGAAAGTGGATTCTGGATGGCGAAAGTGGGGAGTTGCTTCAATCAAAAGTGTGTAAAACAGCTCCTGCTACAGCGCTGATCATCAGTAACCTACTGATTCATGAATTTTTATTTTTCTTACACTGTCAGCAAACAGTGGAATACATGAATAATATGAGCTGATTACGCACCCAGAGGGCTTGTTTCACACTGGCCACAACACACTTACACTGTCTGAATGCAGAACTGGTGTATGCGTTTTCCGACAGCCTGTTTCCAAACATCATGTTTATATTTTTATTTCACTCATAATTTTTGTTTTTTTTGCTTCATCAGTGAGACGAGGAATTCAACATAATGAGGCAGCAGAAGTAGACAGTGAATTTATTATTCATCTTGGGATGTTGTCAAAAAGAAATATTTAACAGAAATTGTTCTGTTTCTTAACAGCACCTACCTGAAAACTGACCACTTTATCTGCTAACAGGATTGCAAAAATATTTAAGACATTCTGTGCAGTGCTAATAGTGTCATTATGTGATAAGAAATGTGTGAACCTTCTCCAAATGACCTTTATCACTGTGTGTCACTGAGGCGCTCTTGCGCTATTGCTCAACCGGCTGAGGTTACATTCATAAAGAGCCACATTTTGCAAGAGCAAAAGTTAACTGTGGAAAAATCTGAATGAAAAAGCCGCGTGGCATCCATTTTTTCCCACGGATCTTTGGCTTCGAGTCCGATTGCTCTGCGTTCACGCATCACGCACCCTTCTGGGTCAAAGGTTAGTTTAAGCTGATATATATCCTGAGAAATCAAACCATGTATTGAGTCGAGATAAGCCAAAAGTCAGTAGGAGGCGATGGTGGACGGGTGAGAAGAGCAGACTTTGGACTTCCCTTCCCTTGCTGTCCTTCTTGGACTCGGCGGCGGCACGTCGGCTCGTCTGTCTTCTTTCACAGAAAAATGAAAATTGATTTCGCACCCGTGGATGTGCCCCTCCACAGGAGGCTGCAGACTGCCGCGGTGGTCCAGTGGGTCTTCTGTTTCCTGGCTCTGGGTAAGTGCTGGAGGTAGTTTGTTAAAATGCTGGATCAGAAGCACAAAGGTCAACATGAGAGTGCATGAAAATGTGAAGTGATTTGAACATATATATA
>NW_006800032.1:1689291-1727539 GCF_000485575.1 Poecilia formosa
TGTCATTCCTGTGATTACCCTCCCTGTGTATTTAAACACACCTGTGTCTGTGTTCTTCGTCGGATCCTCGTCGTGCTACACCCTCGTCTCACGTCTGTGTTCTGTTCCTGTGCTACCAGTGATTTTCTGTTCCTCCTGGTTTTTTGTCATTAAATCTTCTTATCATCATGACTACCTGGGTTCCCCGGCGTCTCCCTCACCACTCACAACCACGAATCATGACAGTCACTTATTTCTGGTCTGAGGTTGATGAAATAAAGTGGCGGAAAAGTTGCTCTTTGTTAGGTCTGTTTCAGCGAGTAGATGACTTATAAAGACCAACAATAAAGATATTAGAGACTGACATACTTATTTGTCAGCAGATTTCATGCAACGTAAGCAACGAAAGAAATGTGTGTCACATTAAAATGATCTACTAAAATGATGAAATAAGATGTTATGCTTTCAGTATAATTACAGTTGGTAAGGATTCACTTCTGTGATGAAGTAAATGTAGACAATGTACCAATAAGACCCTATAACTTCAAGGTCATTGGGTGTCTGAATAAACAGATATGCAGACAAGGATTTAAAAAAAAAAAGAAAGACAAAGAGCAAAAAGGCTTATGGTGTCTCTGGAGGAGCTGCAGAGATCCACAGCTCCGTTTGCAGGACAATTGTTAGTATGTGGTATGCAAATCTCTTTGGTGGAAAATGTGGAAGAAGAAAGGAAACTGTGGAAAGAAAAGCATTAAAATTATAGTGCATTGTTGAACATTTTTGAACATCACAGATGTAAATACATGCAACAGCCACGGCTGGTTTGCTAACCAAGTCAGAGAAGAGGCAAGCATGTGAGCAGAGGCCGCATTCGACCCAAACAGAACTTCTTTAATCTTCATCCAAAACACTTTGTGTGGAGAAAAGCTAAAACTAAACATGGAAATATATTTTTTTCCCTCTTAAGTCAGACGTTTAAGACGGGGGCCTGCTGAATCACCCATAGTCCCAACTTTCACGTGAACACTGACTATTAGGTTTTCACGATTGAAACAGATCTGAGTCCGGTTTCATGCTCCTCATGTAAACTGTTCCAGTCAAATCTGGTGCCGTTGGCTGTATCCTGTAGTGCAAGAATCCACACTCGTTTTTCCAGAAAGGACAGATCAGCATGACTTGTTTCTCATGTTACTATGCAGCTCATCGTGTTTTTTCTGTTCCCCCCTTCAGCGCCTACCTGCATTATCCTGTTTTTTTACCTACTCTTCACTCGCTTCTGGCTGATCAGTGTGCTGTACGCCCTCTGGTGGTACTATGACTTCGACACGCCGGCGCGCGGCGGCCGCAGAGCGCCGGTTTTGTGTGGCCTCAAAGTGTGGGGGTACATGCGGGATTATTTCCCCATCAAGGTGAGAGAAAGCTTTAGAAAACGCCGTGTTTATTCTCTAAGTGCTCTCACTGATACAACAATCTGTATTTTAGTCATTTGCACCAAATAACAGTCTACTATTTGCTTTATAGATACTAACCGACGCTTTATTTCTTGTTCGACTAACACACGTACACTAACAGCAAAAAAAAACAAAAACAAACAAAAAGCACAAGAGGCAGAAGAATCAAGCTGATCGGCTGGTTTTAACTCTGAGTTGCAAGACATTCATGTTACATGTTTGAGTCGGTCTTTTTGTCCAACTGTGCCAGAGATAATAACCGCCTGCAGAACTGGTGAAAATCCATTCATATTCCCTTTTACAGGTTTTCCATCTGATGATTTTCAGAGAAATACGTCAGTAAGTCTGGCTTCTGGATGACAGGATTATTTGGATTGTTGATCATTTCCACAATCCAAATAATCTATTTTTTTTTTAGTTTTTTTTGGCTTCTGGATGACAGGATTATTTGGATTGTTGATCATTTCCACAATCCAAATAATCTGTTTTTTTTTTTTTTTTACATTGCTGCTGGTTTTTCGATGTCAAAAAGCAAACAAATTGAACACGCGACTCGCTTTTAAGCCAAAGCAACATCAACTCATTTAGCTGATGTTATAATCTCCAACCACCATATTTGGATTTATGGTAATAAATAATACTACAAAGGTTGAAGCAATATTTATTTTGTAAGTAATTAACTATGCAAGTGTTTTTACAAATCACACTATCTCGAGCAATTACAAAGAAACTGCTGACTATCATTGCTCAGCAATGAGAACATTTGCTTTTTAAATTAACTTATTGTTTTTATTTTATTTTATTTATTTAAAGTTCTCTTCAGAGTTTAACACCTAACTTCTCATGGCTTAAATTCTGCATGTTCTTGAATCCCCAGGAACTACTGGGAACGTAGAAATACCTCTGGAACTTTGTGCAAAGGCTGGAAAGAGCAGAAAGTGCCAGAGGCAAGTTAGAACTGTTTTGGTGCTGGAGGTTTTGCACCAAAACAGAGGAAATGCAGAGTTTGTAACCAGTCGTCTGGTACAAACTCCGCTTACACCATCCTACATGGTTCCTGTTTTCTGATTTCCTCAGGCTTCCTATCAGTTGTTGCTGCCAGCCCAAAGGATCTTACATTAGTGTTAAATAAAAAACTAATTGCATCATATGAGTATGACATAGACTTGTTTTTTGGAGGGGGGTTTTGCAGCTCATTGTGTCCCTCTGGTGGTCATGAATGAATGTTGCCTCCCTAAAACGTTGTATACAGTCCCTATAAAAAAGGATTCACACAGTTATTATAAGTTATTTTGTACAAATCAATCATGAGCGATGACATTTTTTTGACACAAAAATGTACAAAAATAACTTTAAAGTCAACCTAAAAAAACAAAAACAAAACGTATTTCTGCAAAAATAAGAATGAAATAAAAATATTCAACAAAAAACAGGTGATTGCATAAATGCCACTGTTTAGATCTCCATTCTACTCATTGTGAGAGACTACCTGCACCACCTGACTGGACCTCTGCTTAATTAGGTCAACCACTTTAAAGAGGGCAAATAATTACCCAATTGCTTATTTTACGTCGTTGCGGAACACTTTTTTATGTCACACTTGACATCCATAATGGCTCAGAAGATTAAAAAAAAAAAAAAAAAATGAGATGAGAACAACAAAGCTAACGTACAAACAAGGAGTCTTACTCTGACATAAACTGTAGGTCTGAATGCATTTCAGGTTTGAATGTGTTTGTTCTGTATTCAGCGAACTGACTCATCTTGTGTTGAGTTTCCAGGAATTTTACTCAAAAGTATTTTGTAGTAAAACTATAAACAAAAATTGATTTTTTCCCCACAAAAGGATACTCAAGTAAACGTAACTAGTTCCTACCCATCTCTCTGTCTGACACACATAATGACAAACAGTATATCGAGACTCTACTGCGTCCGTAACAAACTTCATAACATTACATGGATGTTTTTCTGTTGCTTGCAAAGACTTTGGACTTCCTGATAAGACCGAGTGCAAAAACAATAACAGCGGTCCAGTAGCATGTTAGCATGATGAAAACGAGCTGACACAGACCAGGTGTGTACTTATTAGATGCGTATCTAGTAGTATCTATCTGAAACCTGCAGCAGCTGCTTATTTTCAACAGAATGCCTACAGTCAGTTCACAGCTGCGACAATTTTAACAGAATTATGTAGAAAAAAAATTGTGGATGAAGATCTGAATTACCCGTTGGTTTCAACACATTAATTTACATGGACTTGTTTAGCTGGACCCTCTGAGTCGATCAGATTTTACAACAGGCAATCCAACTGCCCTAATTGTGCTTAGTTACACATTAAGAAAAAAACACCACTAAACTAATGTGCTGAAATAGTTCTTGCTGAGTATATTAAAGCTGCAGTAGGTACATTTTATATATACAAAAAAATGTTTTTATACATATTTGTGAAAACTTTCGCTATGTCATGACAGTATGAGACAGAGAATCTGAATCAGAGCCAGGAGGAGGGTCTTAGCGTTGTCAATCACCCTAATGTACGTGCTTCTCACTAACACTCATTATCTCTCTGCTGAACTACAGCTCCACCACCACAATAGAGCAAGCTAGTTAGCATAGCCGCCAATGACGGCAGATGAACAGTTATTTCATAACAGTGAGCTGTTTTCTGACATTAGCACCAGCGACCAGAAGCAGCAGGTACACAAGCATGATTGACAGCGCTAAGACCTTCCTCCTGGCTCTGATTGGCTGTTCCTGACCAGGAGCGGTGCATGCAGACAGTAGGATCACCGAGATTTTTCTTTTTTTCTTTTGGGAATATCTGTCTCACATACTGTCATGACACAGTGAAAGTCTTCATAAATATATATATAAATGCGTTCCATACATAGTAGCAGACATGAGGATTAAATCTTAAAACCCTGACATTATAAGGAGAAAATAAGAAAAATCTTCAAATATCTACAAGGTGTCGTCACGCACACACACACACACACACACACACACACACCGACATTAACAGCATTTGCTAAGTGTCTGTGCCTCTTCTCTGCACTCATCTCCTGTGGGCAGAGATACCAAATAAAAGTTTGAAGTTTAAGAGATTTCAGATGGGGGAAAAAAACAAAAAAAAAAAACCCGCCAACCCCTTTTCATCCACTCACTTTAAAGTAAATCATGTCCCGCATCATCTGACTATACAGCGCATTATCTTTGACAAAGAGCCCATGCATCCAAGGACAACCAGGGAGTTGCATTGGTGTGCTTGTACCCACCATTTCTAATTCCACTGGATCTGCAGATGTGTGTTCACATCTTAAAAGAACCAAAATGAATGCAGACAAGACAGTGACGCAGATTCACACACCGCTTGAGGAACATAGAGGGCATACTTTGCATGTAGCTATGACGGAAAATGCTGACTGAAAACCAGAGGTCCTTTTTTTATTGAACTTTAGGGTAAAAGGTTCTCCCTAATAATAAGCACCTTCATTTGAAAACTGCATTTTGTGTTAGCTTGTGTTGTCTTGGACTAGTATTTAAATTGGTTTCATGTTCTGCAACCCTTATTTGTGACAAACACGCAGTAGGAAGGACACTTTAAACCCTATCGTACCTATACCTCTGAAAGGAGGTTTGGAACGAACAAGAATCCCAACCTAACCTAAAAAAGGACTAGATATTTGAAAACTGTGATGTCTGTTTGTAATAAGCCCCCTTTACTCTGTCAACACAAAATAAAACATTAGCCATGTAGAAACATGTCCAGTGATAAGTAATAAATATTAAGGCTTGATGCTTAGCGTTTATGACAGTCATGTGTTACTTAAAAATGACATCATCTGCTCACTATTCAACGTCTAACAGAGAAAGTTCTACCAGTCCTCTTCACTAAAGGTCATTCATTAACCGATTGGTTCCACAGAGCCACAATCCCCATTTCGCAGTGTTCTTTCAGGATGTTAAGAATGAATTGAAAGACAGTTGAGATTCACATAAGTTCTCCCTTGAGCTTCAATACAAAGAGTGATTCGGAATTTAATAATGCGTGTGCCCAGATTGATCCATTGATTTCGAGACCGATTTCCAGTTAAAATGAATTTAAAATACTAATGTGCAGTGGTATTTTAGCACAGGTTTAGAGTTGAGCAAATGCAGCCATGTTTTTTTATTTAAATCAGTCAACTGATGTCCTCTGCACATGTGCTAAAATTGGACATGAAGGACACCAAAACTGCCCAGACAGGTCACCCGAGTGCACACCCTGATTTTTGTAGCAACAGTTTAATGACCCCATGCTTCACGGGTTACAGTGAAGCAAGTCTAATTATTTGGCAAGGGTTAAATGTAATAGAGTGCACAGTCACCGAAGTAGCAATACTGTAACTTTGTTGCATCATATCCTAACTTTGTTGAACCCAAGATGCAACAGAAAAAAAATGGTGGTGCAGCACAAACTAAATGAGACAAAATGAGGGCATTCAGTTTGCTTACAGTAATTTATCTAAATGTAAACTAATTTTAGCTTACTCAGAAGACATAGAGATTAAAAAGTCATGATCCAGTCCTGGAAATGGCAAAGTTTTCTAGACCTTGTTGAAGAAGATTTTAGGTTATAATATTTCTTAAGAAAACTCTCTGGCTCAATCTTCTTCGATCCCAGGTTCGTGTAGCCACACAGAAAACAACAATGAGTGCAGACGTCACAGAATTGCAGAGTTTAATCCAATAGAAAACAACGCATAAAATTACAGCAGAAGCTGCAGAACAACAGAGACATACATTCATTTACCTGAGACAAATGGAAAAGAAGAAGGAAGAAAGAAAGAAAAGCAAAGACGTGCAAAGACATCTTTGGAGAATTGCAAGACCAAATCTGATTTGTTACTCCTGTGTAGAAAGTTTTATAGTAAAGACGTATTCTTGTCTTTAATTTATTCAAATAAGGCGTATCTTTGCTCATCCAACCAGGAGCTATCTCAGACCCTTTTTAAAAATTCCTGCAAGTCACGATCTAAGACCACTTGTGCCCATTGTTTAAACAAAGTGAGAGGAGAGCTTCTCCTGAAATCCTACTGTTTTATGGCTTTTCACAAATGAGTGTGAAAAGCCGGAACTTCTCCTGATTGTTTCCCACACAGAAAAAGGGCAGTTCAAAAGATCTAGCAAACCATCTGCTGTAACTACAGGTAACATAAAGGTCAATAGGCCAGAATAAGTTACTAATTTCAAAACTATAATTAGGCTACTTCAATCAAGACATGTTAAGTTTTAAATCTAGCATATTTTAAATGTATTTTCTTAACAACCTTTTCAGGAAATTATAAACATATTCTAATTTGTATTAATCAAAAACTCTTATGTGTCTGTGCACACACAGTGTTAAATGCAACAAACAACTAGGCTAGCAACATACAATCGTGAGGGAAGGGTGGACAATTAACTAACCAGGTAAATATATAGCAAAGATGTACTTGCAACAGATACTGAATGACAAAGAAGTAAGCAATTTATCAAACAAATTAGCCAGTGTTAGAGCTAGCTAGGCTAAATCTTGATTTGTGCCGTGTTTGGCCAGCTAGCCTAGCTACTGTCACTCTGCACTTTGCTAAATAACCAAGGAAAATTCAGGCAGTTTCATCACATTAGCTTTACTGTACGCTTGTCTATGTCACATTTTGCCACTTCTTTTTTGTTTTTTAGAGCACATTAGCAGCATTTACTTACCACTGCAGTCCAAGTACCAGCAGTCCCATTTGTGTACCTACTCACAATTTGAAAACTTATTAAATGAGGTTCATTTGCTCACTGTTTCCTTCGCAGCTGGTGAAGACAGCCGACTTGGACCCCAGACACAACTACATCCTGGGTTTCCACCCTCATGGCGTGCTGGTAGCAGGAGCCTTCACCAACTTCTGCACCGACGCCACTGGCTTCCAGCAGCTGTTTCCAGGCCTCACCAGCTACCTGCTGATGCTGCCTCTGTGGTTCAGAGCGCCATTCTTCAGGGACTACATTATGTGTGCTGGTGAGGCCCTGACAAGTTTTTCTGATCAGATTTTCTATCCTGCTGCTTCTTCTTCACATCCCACTTAGACACTTTTTGAAGCAACATAAAAAAAATACTTTATTAGCTTTAGCCCACGTGTTCCTTGCTCCAAACTTGCAGGTTTGATTCCGTCGGACAAAGAAAGCGCTAGTTATCCGCTCCGCAAGAAGAAAGGTGGGAGTGCTGTTGTGATTGCTGTTGGCGGGGCCCCAGAAGCCCTCGATGCTCACCCTGGCACCTTCAATGTGCTCCTGGCCAATAAGAAAGGCTTCATCAAAATAGCAATGGAGCATGGGTAAGTGCAAAAAGCCCCGGGATAAAAGCTAATTTTACCACGGCTGATTCTCTGAAGTCCTTCTGTTTTACCGAAATATGGCGCCAATCCAATTATGTGGAGTTTCCCACCATGTCTTCCTAAAAACAAAGACTTTTAAGTCAATTGCAGGATATTTTCGAGAAAGGAACTTTCCTTCTGAGATCTTCTGAGAATATATATAAAAAAAATAAAATAAAAAAAAGCTGTGAAAAATGGGGTTCTTATTTAACCTTAAGTGTTAATAATTACATCCTCATTTCCTCAAAAATGTTTCAGAGCTCACCTGGTTCCAGTTTTCTCCTTTGGAGAGAATGAAGTGTATGACCAAGTGGAAAACCCCAAAGGAACCTGGCTTCGGTGGACACAGGACCGGCTGCAAGGCATCATGGGTGTCTCCCTGCCTCTTTTCCATGCGCGTGGTATTTTCCAGTACTCCTTTGGCCTGATGCCCTACAGGCGACCAATCTACACAGTTGGTGAGTAAGCACTGCTCATTGTTTGGGGATATGATGAGCAGATTTTGTGCTTGTCAAAGAATATGTAGTTGTTTAAAAAGTCAATGGGCTACATCATTATTATGTAGCGTCTCACTTCAATCACAAATCTTGAAGGAATTCATTTCAGATGTGACAGAGCAACGCAAAGTACAGCAAATTTGAAGTGGGGAGAAAATTACTCAAAATGACAAGAAATTTTTAAATAATTCTGGATTTATACAGAGATCTGGACTTTATTTACTAATTAGTTGACTTTCAAGGGCGATTGGATGGACAAGATTTTATACAGTGATATTCAAATTCAATTCCAAAATACATTGAATTTACCGTAAACTGAATATCGTGCCATTGATTTCCCAAAGGGAAATTAAATGTTGAGACATTTAATTAAATGCACTCATCTAATTTTTGTTGTAGAAGAGAGACAAGCAGAAATGCTCTCCAGACTTTTAAGAATGATTTATTTTTTTGTTAATAAAATCAAAACCTATGTTTTATTCCTACTTCAAAATTACACTTGTTCTGTCACAAATAAAATTAAAATAAATAAAATTTCCTTTGGGATCAACAAAGTGTTTTTTAACTGGATTTATCTTTATATATGCACTTAATATATCAGTACACATTAACAACAACTTTTATATTGGATATCAATACTGGCACCCATGTTTGTGTACATCAGTATAGGCACAACCACTACGGCAAGGCACTGTTCATTACCATACATGTAACATTTACTGCAGAGTTTAAACTTTGAGCGTCTCATCAGTCGCTTGTGACATGAACACAAGCGCTCACAGACGTCCTGTGATGCTGGACGGCCCGCTGCCCTCCTGCACGGCACGTGCTTTAGGTAAACACGCCTCATGCAACGCTGCAAACCGGCTCTCAGCAGGCCGCCCTGCACCCTGTCGCCTCTCTGCAGTTGGCCGGCCGATCAGGGTGGAGAAGAAGGAGAAGCCGAGCGGCGAGGACCTCGACGCCCTCCACCAGCTGTACATGGACGAGCTCAGCAGCTTGTTCGACGAGCACAAAGGCAACTACGGAGTAGACAAGGACGTTCATCTGAACTTTGTCTGACCATGACCCGAGCAGGCGGGGAATTGAATGGCTATTTATATCTAAAGCTCGGGTTCAGATAGTTTAACGGTTTGATCTGAATTAGCACTAAGTGGTGGACCTGCCATAACGTTGCCAGTGAGGTTATTAACAGAATAATGCTTCCTGGTACGTCAGTCAGTGTTGAATTCAGCTAAACTGCAAAGATTGACCGCATTTTCTTTAATTTACATGAAAATGTAATTGAGGTTGGATGATAAATAAACACCAAGAATGTTTTTTTTTAACATTTATTAAATAAATGCTGTTTTTGTATGGCTAATTCATTTGTGTTTATTTCATCTGCTGCTAAATATTCCTTGAATCAATTTAAAAAAAATAAAGTTTGAATGTACAAACAGTTGCTGTCCATATGTGATTCAGATGAATACAATCATTAAAGTATTTTAAACCTGTAACTCTTGTTCCCTCCTGTGTAAAATGTGTTTTTAGCTAATTCCCTTGGATCAGAGACACAGTTAAAAGAAAAGGAGATGCCCTTTTAGCCCCACTCTGTTTTGCAGGTATTTAGAGAAGCAGATTAGGCCGTGAACGTTGTGACCCCTTTCAGAACACATGAGATGGACCGGACTTTGTCAGGACTTCAGCTGGTCCAGATAATCTCTGAGTGAGACAGAAAAATTCTGGTGATATCTGCTGCTCTCTGTCGTTTTTTTTTGGTCTAATATTGGAGTCCACTTTCTCACTTTTTGTTGTTATAATTGATTAATTCATTTAAAATGTTTTTTTTTTTTAATGAAAATACGTTTTGCAGACATGCTATATAAGTTGCCAAACAAATATTGGTTCATAATATTTAGAGGCGAATCAATTTACAACCTTTTTGTGGCACTTTCTTCGCCTTCCCACCTAAAAAGAACAATCATCTTTTTCTGGAGCAAATGTGCTACTTTTATGTTACTTATATCTCTTAAAGGAGCAGCAGTATTATGTAAAAATTATTTTTTTTTGAGTCATGTTATAATGTTATTTCCTCATCAAAAACACACCTGGGGTGTTGCTTTGATTCTTTCATGTGTGTGTGAAATCCGTTAATCTCCCATGGCAACTGCTCAGCTGCTCAAAACGCCTGGGTGGACCGAGTGGCAGCTTCAAGGACGAAGCTTCTCCTCAGAGCTGCAGTTTCCAAACGTCTGAGTCCCAACTTCATGTGCCTGATGTTTTGGGACCTTTTGTCCCCAGTCATGTAGCTGGAATAAAGTTTTAAACCTGTTTCCTCAGACTGGGTGTGTTAACACAGACTCTGTCTGGGTTTAGGGCTTTGTGCAAGGCCTGTAACTTTCTGAAACAACATAAAAGACATCAAGTTGCATCACTATGTGAGACATTATCCCAGAACAGCAATAACCTCTGATTTGGTAAAAAAAAAAAAAAAAAATCTATTCTCTGGAGTTAATGCGTGCCTCTTTTTCGAAAGCTTTCTGAAAAAACTTTAGAATATTAAAAAAAAAACTTTTTGCACCTTTTCTGAACCTGGTATTCTTTTTTTTAATCCACCGCAAGACCTTTAAACATAAACCAAACATTTAAACAAAATTGTCAAAGAAAACTAAAGTGTTCTATATTATTATCCTCAAACATTTGCCGTTTCTTTCCCATGATCTTTGTCACCTAAATGAGAACAAAATTTGTTTTTTATAAGGTATTCATTTCTTCTTCTTTTTTTTTTTATATAATTTTGCTGATATTCATATAAGCATATGTACATAATTCTAACCTTTTTGTAATTTTCTTCTGGGTGGTTTAGTACTTATTACATCCTTTAAAAAATATTTCCTTAGTGTCTTTTTTCAAAGTGTTATACAGCATTAGATTAAATAAAGACATGTGAAACTACAGCTAGCAGCCGGATAGCCTAGCAAATAGCCTGCTACCATGCTACATAAACTGTGAAACTGCAGTTTGGTTTGACGTTTCACAGTTTACGACCACCAAACCTGTGGATTTTATGGGAACAATTTGCCTGGATTTATACTGGCATCTCTTACAAACTCAGTTGTTATATTGGTTGCTGTTGTTGTTTTATGCTAACCACATCAAGACTCGACCACTGTCTTTGGATTTCAGCTTCCAACAGCGTCATACTACGTCATATTTACTCTTGAACAATAAAGCAAGCCTAATTTTTTCTTAAGATCTGCACGTACGCTGCCTGAGGCGTCTGATCGATAAAAATGATTCCGTGTTTGCTTTAGGCCGCGATAAGGCCGTCTGTGAACTTTGGCAGAAACGTGAAATATGAGACAGCAGTTAAGTACTCCGATGTTTCCACATTACACAGATGGCAGAGTGGACAATGCCCCGGTCATTACAACACCGTCTGGGCACAGCGTCTGTCTGCGTCTGTGCTGCACTTTACAAAACGCTGACTGTGGGGAAAATTTACAGCTGAGATGCAATGCAAGAGGTCCATATCACCAAGAAATAAGCATCCACTTTGGGAAAACAATGGATTTATGCATAGAAACGAGGCGTGTATTCATACGGCAGATAGCTCAGGAATCTGCTGTGTGGAGAAGCTGGTGACTGATGTCAGGCAGCTCTCAGGTGGGATTGAATGACCCAAGGATAACAACATTATTGACTTATTTTCCAAGACTCCGATCAAAGTGCAAAGGAGATCACTGTTCGTGGAATCACGCAGCACATCTTATCTTAGCTATTCTCTCTCACAAAAAAGACAACAGTTCAGAAATATTTGCATTCCAGCTTGGATTAATTTGACTTTCAGTTGACATCTGGGACTTAAGATCCAGCAGCATAAATCGGCTGTTTTATTAGAGCTAAATAACACATTAAATTTTATCTGTCTGTGAACTTTGGCTTTCATATGCTTTGGCATTGGTCTGATGATTTCCTAATGAAATGACTGCAACATTTGATAAGGTCCTCGTTAACTCAACAGTAACTCCAAGAGCCCTAATGCCATGCACTTTCAGGACGCAGAAATCCTCAGATTTTAAGAAAAAACGATGCACTTATTTAGAAGAAAGAAGATTGCATGATTAAAATGTTTAATTTTGAGCAGATATAGTCTATCAATAATGAATGATGTAAAAATGAGATGAATGAAAATTGAAAACTGACCTAAAAAGTGAGACAAAAGCCCCTTAAATTTAACCTCAAAAGTGATGAAATATTCATAAATTCGAATGATGGAGAAATAATCCCATCTGAACTAATTCTAACGTGAAAAGACATTAGACGCTGCACAAGTGCAGAGATGCACAGTCACATTCCCGATGTGGCAAGTTGTTTCTCAACACCAGTTTCGTGTCAAGGTCAGTTTCATAGATTTCATCCAGAGGCTGTGAATTTTGGCCTGGTCCCATCCTGGTGTCAGTTTGGGGATGAGTTGCATCAGATACAAAGTACAGCAGATTCTTTCGAATGATAACTCAAACTTGCTTTAAATTCTGCTTAGGAAAAAGTCTGATTTAAAATATGAAAACAATGTCATCAGTACCTCTTTTTAAATAGACTTTTTGTTGTTTTAATAGATGGTATTCATTTAAAAATGATTTGGTATCCTTTGCTATGTTAAACCATTTTAAGGCTAATAAACTATTCTGTCTCACAATCTGTAGATTAAATAGATTTCACAGATTTGGAAACATTAAGAGACTCTGGTCTTTAAACGCATCGACCAATCAGAGAAGGATGGGTAATGTAAAGTTACAAAATGTTATAAAGCCATTAAAAAAATAGATTCTATTACTAAGAAATACCATCGCTCTGAGTTCAAAATAAAATCCGACTGTTTTGACTGTGAGAAGGACTTTGACGTGCAGTAACATGCATTTAAACAATATAACACAGGGAAACAAACAACCCGACTGTTTACTCGTTCTGCTGTGATACATCAGGATGCTATTTCTTTGAAATAAGAGTGTTTTCACTTGACTGAAAGTCTTGGAGGAAAAATGGAGGCAAGCAGGTCTTGTCGGTGAAAGGTCAAAGGTGCATCGGTGTGTTCTCGATGCAAAAGTCAGAAAACACGGTTCAACTCAGAAGTGCCAGTAAACACAGCAGTTTATAACTACAACTTTCAATGTGATTATTATTCATGTTGCCATGTTGGATAGGGAAATCTGGAAATGTAAACATTTAATGTTTTTTTGTTATTATTATTATTTTATTGTTAAAATAACAAAAAACAGGGAACAGAACTTGGCCTGTAACATATATTAACGGTTGCACCCACATATACTGCTGAGCTCCGGAACCATACAGATGTGTGTAGATTATCAGGGTCAATTGCATAATTGAAGATTGTAGAATCACACTGGCGTCATCATTTGTTCGTAACACAGTGAACAAAATGTGCTGTAGTGTTTTAGAGCTTACTAACTTATTTATATCTTCGCAGGTTTCTTTTTTTCGTTTGTTAGTTTGGTTTTCCTATTTGTAATATGAACCCTGGCTGTTGCGTCCGGAATAAAGATCGATTAATTGATATTTTAGTGGATAGTCCTCAGAGCAGCTGTCCTTGGTTCATTCCCCGTCTCTCCTTCCCATTTCCTGTCCATTTAGTGCTCAACATAGGCCACTACAGCCTAAAGAAAATCTTGAAAAAAAAGAAACAAAGCTTAGATTTCTACTAATATTTTTTTCATTTTTTTTTTTTTTCATTTGTGGTTTCTAATAAAGAAAGCAAAACTTATCAGGACTCTAGCGCATGGTAAGAACTCCCCTCCACCTGACGCAGAGGTGGAGGCCGGACTGCTTTCACCAGCAGCTGAGCTGACCCACGTGACCGCCCTTCATAAATACACAGAGACTCCTCGTCTCGCGGCCACTGCTTTAGCAAGTTTTGCCACGCGCGGCACCGCGTGTTCCCGCACCTCGAGGACGCTCTCACTCAGACTCGCCCGTAAAAAGCCTCTGTTCCCCGAATAAATGCCCGCTCGGCTCCTCAGTCAGCTGCCGCTGGACGCAGTGATGTCAGAGGAGCTGTAGACTCGGAGCGACAGCCAGCCAGCCAGCCAGCCAGCCAACTCCTCACGGTTAGTTGTTGTGAAACAAGTCAGACGCGTCTGAACCATGAAGACGATCCTTGCTGCCTATTCTGGAGTCCTGAAGGGTGAGACTTGGTTTTTATTTAATTTTGATACGAAAGTAGTGCTCAACGAGATCGGACATGGTCCAATTAGGATTTTATTTTTTTTATTATTTTTTTATTTTTAGGATAAAGAGAGGAGCAAATGCTTAATTTTGGAAGGTAAATGTGCTAAAATGTTTTACGAAGATGCTGCACTTTTGGTATATTTATGATGAGACTGTCAGTTTTGGTGGGTTTGATTTGTATTCTCTAACTTTCATGCCTTCATAGTTTTTTTTCCTTTTTCTTTTAAAGACCAGTCTTTGGCAGCAGCTGAATGTAAATTTTAAAGAGCAAAATTGAGCTGATTGTTTGAAACAAAAAGAAGCAATTGTTGCGCTGAATGTTTATCGTGTCACCCAAAGTTAAACATTACTCAGGTCAAATAAAGACCTCTGTTCAGTGTTGCTTTGCTGTATTTGAGTTTAGTTAATTTCATTTTTGCATAAAGTGGCATTCAAAATGTGAATAATAATAAATAATGAGTGTTTCACTCACTCTGCTCTTGCAATTTTTTCCTTCATGCTTTATTGGTTCTTATAGTTTTCCAGCACTAATTTCAAAGCAGCGTTTTCTGGAACTGGAGTGATGGGTGGTGTCCCTTTCGTTTCAATGCCATCGTGATCCTTGTTGTTCTCTTTTTAGCAGCTGGAAATCCTTCTAAAATCCCAAATTTGACATTTTGTAAGTGGGAGGGGATGTCTATAATCCTTTGTTCAGCCAGTTAACTGCTTGTGTGCAGCAACAGGTGGGGGAGGGAACTCCATAAACTATATGACTCTTTCTCTGGCATCTCAGTAGAAGAACTTTCAAACGTACAAAAGAAAGTGAGCACCGAAGAAGTTAAAACTGTCCCAGAAATGATAATACTGTCATTTTGAGTCGAACTAACAAATTAGCATGATAATGCTAATTTTACCGCTCAAAGACTAATAAGCTTGAATTTTGTACAGAGTACAATAAAACGCCACAAACAAAAACAATAAAACAGAAACACCCAAAACCATAAATAAAATGAATGATCAAAAAAGTACCAATCATCAGAATGGAAATGAATGATTGATCCCTTTTTAAAGTAACATGCAATTAATTGATTGATTGGTTATTGCAAAAAGGTTCACCATATCTTCTATTATCCACCATCATATGGGCTGAAACTGCTTTGAAATTTTACAGATTTTTAAAGCACATGTCTTACTTACACCTTGAACAACCACAATGTACCACAGCTGCATCTAAACTGTATGATCAAAACTGAACATATGGGGAGACATAAATATAAAAGGTCAGACATTAACGGTGCTGTAAAAAGATGTCGGTTTGAAGAATGACTGGTGCATTCAAGGAACTTAGTAAAAATCTCCACCTTCTTCGAGGCTCTGCACCACGTCGGGTACAGGGCGGGACGCTCACTCACAGATGTAAACCCTCGTCTTCCTCATCAGCAGTAAGGGCTCCATAACAAAGAGTTGCACCTCTGCAATTCCACCTTTTTAATTTTTTTTTTCCAGATATCTGCTTATCAACGCTTTCAGGACAGAAATGTAAATAGATTTCCACTCCAAACAATAGAGCCAAAATATAGATTTCCACCATTTTCTCCATGATTATGTTCATAAAACCGTGTGTGTGCAGTCTGATCTATGTGTACAGTAATAAACTATTTATTTATTTACAGCCCCCACCGCCTCATAAACACTGGCACACAGCATGATAAAGCTCCTGATGTTCTGTTACAGCTTTTTGGTTTCTGTAGACAAACGGCAAATTTGTCCTCTTCTGCGTACTCCTTTGAAAACTTTCTGAGGAGATCCCTCCCTGTACAAATGGAAGTGCAGCTCTGATGCACATTGAACCAGTGGGAGTCTTAAGTAGCTGCAGCATCCTAGTTTACAGGTATTTAGTAACTGTGAATCCTGGAGGGAGGTTATTTTCAGCGTCCCTAGATGGGATTAGATGGCTGCGTGTTCCTGGTTCTCTTCCTCCATTGGCTCTCAGCGTGACGAGCTTTAGTAGCCGTTAATGTGGTCACTTTGTCGTCAGTTCTCACATGCCCAGCAGCCGGCGGCTTCGACATTCTGGAGCAGCCGGTAAAAAGAGCTGGTGGTGAGCATTCGAGGCATTGGTCCTTTCAAATGAAACGACTGGACGCTGCCTTTTCTGGGAAATCATTAACTCTTTGTTTAGTTTCATGTCCTGTTTGGACTCGGTTGAACTTGGATTGACGTTGACCTCATCTTGCACGCGTTGTGTCCACCCAGGCACCGGCTCCAGCATCCTCTCCTCCCTGCAGGATCTTCCGTCGGCGCTGTGGCCCTGCAGCTCCAGGATGGAAAAGCATCTGCAGGTCATCTCTGTGCTGCAGTGGGTCGTCTCCTTCTTAGCCATGGGTGAGTGTTTGTGTGTTTGTGTGTGTGTGTGTGTGTGTCAGCTCACTGGTCTCAGCTTAAGGTTTTGGTAACTTCAAGCCCCTCTGCGTCTAGGTATCGCCTGCACGCTGCTGTTGATCTACATGTTCTGCACCGATTGCTGGCTGATTGCCGCCCTTTACACCGCCTGGCTCATCGTTGACTGGAACACCCCAAAACGAGGTTAGAAAACAAGCGCACACACGAGAGGATGGCGAAACCTGCTACTTCTGCGTCGCACAGAGCGAACGTACGTGAGGGCGTGCAGGAATGTTGCTGGGTTCTCATCATGACGTCATATTAAAAAGTACAGTGACTAACTCCGTGTTTCCACGGCGTTGGGTAAGCTGTTTTGCAACGATGGACGGAAACAAGGAGTGCATTGTGTGTCAAATGGTTCCCCTCACAAAATCGTCAGGTCACGGTGCACTTTGGTAGGCTTTTAGAGTCGATACCAATCTGTTGACTCTCTTGGTTTCCTGTTTGCATGCGTTTATAAAAGGAATACATTTTGTAATGTCCTTTATATTGTTTTATAAACAAGTCAGTGATGCTGCGAAGCACAATTCCCATCAGAAATCTAACAAAATAAAGGTATTTTTTGTCTCTGAAGGACAAGAAAAACAGCCCTCTGCAGTTCTTCCTTTTAAATTGTAACTTTTTTTACTCTGTTCTCAATTATTCAACAGTGTTTTTCAGCCTGCAGCCTCCAAATAGTCAACCTTAGAGAAGAAAAGTAACATTCGGCTTAATTTTACTTTTCTCTTTGGCTCTGGTTAAACAATTAATCAGTTAAACAATAAATAGAAATGAGCTTGATAATTTCCACTTTCGGAGCTATATTTTATTGAGGGCAGTTTTGTTTAGAAACATCATAATCGATTTTATTTATTGTTCTCGCTTGTCCTATTTTCCATATTTAAAATGTCTTCCGCTTCCAGTTTTACAAAAATTAAAGTTTATTAGTTATTCAGAGGGCAGACTTGCATCGTTATGCCATTAACACTATATTACTTTTACAGGGTCTCAAATCAGTATTATTGTACATTACAGTTTTACAGTTTATTGTCCAGCCTGTTTCTGAGATGCTGTTTTCATCTCCTGGAAAATATCCCTATTTAAAAAACCCCCCGAAATGATTTAATAAAGTAAGCCATTTTTGATACATTTACACGTGAGAAAGTAAGTTTGTTGGCATCTTTTATGTAAAAAGAAAAAATAAATAAAAGCAGTTAAAAGGCCTTAAGGTATGGCAACGTGAGGCTTGTGCAAGGATGTTTAAACCCCATATAAAATGGTAATTCCAGCAAATACAAATATAATTTATGGGAAATGTACAAACATTTCTGAACATTGAGAGAGAAAAAAAAGGAAACAGAAATAATTCTGATGATCCTAACTGACCTAAGAAGGTAAATGTTTGGTTTGATTTACTGTGAGAAAAAGCTCAAGATGCCATCAGATCTAAAGTATTTTGAATATTTGAATACCAGCATGACTGGGAGTCATCATTGGTGCTGGTCTTCATTTCTTTCATGTTTAATGAAGTCTCGTTTTTCTCTCCAGGTGGCAGGAGGTCTTCCTGGGTGAGGAACTGGACAGTATGGACGTATTTCCGAGACTACTTCCCCATCAGGGTAATTACATCAGCAGTCCAGTGAACCGTTGCTGATTTAAGCAGCTGCAAGACTTTAAACATCAGGAGACAATTCAACCAAAAGAGAACTAAATCGTTGAAACTTTATTTGTTCTGACATTGCGGACAGAGTCCACGCCGTACGACTTCGGCAGCTGTGTGCATGTCTGCCATTATCCTACAGATAAAGCTTATCGGTCGTGTGCTGCAGCGGTGTCCCTTGTCCCGTCGTAATGATGGAGGGTGTGTGTTGGCTTGGAGTTTGAGCCTTTGTTCTGCTTGATAGTGCTGTTGTTTTCTGACCAGAGCAGGGTGTGTGATCACACTAGCATGAAAACACCTTCACGCTGGCAGCATGCACAGGGTGGTACAGTAGCCGTCACTGGACGGGTCAAAGGTGAAGGCTGGAGCGTGTTTAAACAGATCAGATGGTTACAGTCAGCTGTCGATAGGCTTTCTCTGAATCATCAGCTGCTGAAACTGAAGAATGATGGTTAATGTGGTGATTCAATTGTGGAGATGGGAAAACTGCACTTTTAGTTTCTGGTTTACTGTATCAGATGTAAGATTATGTTTTAATCTTAAAATTAATCGACGTTTTTTTGCGGGTCTTGATCTGAAAAAGTTCAGATAATTTCCCTCTTTCAACAATTTGTGGGAGACTGCCAGAGTAAGTCGAACCGGATCAGAGTCCTTAAAAGTTTATTGAGCTTAAGTAGGTCAGAGGACGTCATAATTTATAATTGATCTTAATTTACTAGTATGTGAGTTCTTCTGAAAAATGAGACTGAAGAAATATCGATTATTGTCACGAGGGAGGAAGACCGTTCTCGAATGTAGGAGATGCAGTCAGAGGATTTGATGTGGGGATTGCTAAAGCAGCAACCTGAACAAAAAGATTTAAGAATAACAACAATTTTTTAAAATAAATTAGAGAATGCAATTTGACGAACAAAAACCTAGTTTTCGGTTGCATTAATGCGAGGGAGCTGAACTTTGCAGATCGTATTGATTTGTGCTGTTTGCCCTGTGCAGCCGCTCGTCTTTGCCCGTTTCAGATCCAGCGGGCATCCCTCATGTTTGTCTTGCGATAGAAATATCAGTATGACCGCAAGTTGCGTATGAAAAACAAAAAAACAACAAAAAAACCCCCAGCTATGTGCCGAACAATCAATTAGCTGAAGAGGAAGCGAGCTTTATCTATTGTGATGAAGCGGCTGCTATTTATGAGCTGGAGGCCAACCAGTCAAAGTCTGAGGACGTGTTTGTGTGGAAGTGAACACATCGGTACGTTTTGGATTTGGATCAATTGAAAAGTGTAATATTTACACCCTCCAAAAAGAACCAAGGAACTTTTCAGGTATTGATACTCATTTGCTTCAGTCAGTGAATCTTTTCTCTACATCTTTCCTCTTCCTGTCCAGGATATATCGACTCACGGCGCTACATTAGCAATTTTAAACACGATCGCCTTTTCCTAATGAAACCTTTAGCTTTGTCTTACTACGATAGAGGGATCCACTCTGCACAGCTGCTCAAGCACCTTCTGGCAGGGTTGTTCACATTTACAGCTTGAGGATCAATTAAAGATCTTGAAATAGTTCAGAAAGTTAAAAGTCCAGTTTCCAGTCTCAGCTGGTGGATGCCATGCGCACTGGGTCAGTAATTTTATGACCGCGCTTGAGGAGGGAGAGGAGAGCTCCGTCTGGTTTGAGCTGATAACGATGTCCTAGTTTTAGTAAAACCCTGGCAGAGTTCCCAGATCCTCGGTAAAGACGATTTCTAAAAACAATAACAGATCAGTCGGTGTCGTTTTGTTGTCTAATGCCTTCCAGCACAGAAAATAACAAGAAAAAAAAAAGCTGATTCAGGACCGCGCAGCATTCTGGGAGATGTAGGCAGAAGAAAAGCCTTTAGCTGTTCAACATCTCATGTCGAGCCAGACAAGGCAGGCGGCATCAACTAACTCGCTCATTCTTGGTTACCTAGCAACAACCTGTTGAGTAACAGCAGCGGTTTCAGGTTTTGCCACCGCCGAGCCTCATAACTGCTTAAAAATAAACAACGGCGTGGAGTGAAAACTGGGTTAAAACAGGAAATCTCATGCCACCAGTTTGGCAGCATTTCAGATATTTAAAACAAAAAAACTAATCAATAATTATCGACAGTCATCGATGTTGACTAATATGAAACTCAGCCGTCTCCTCCAGCCCTTTGTAAACTGTAGTTCTTAATAGTTTGCCCTTTGTTTTAAGCCTCCTCTCTATATTGAGCTCCAACATGACTATGGTTGTGTTGAGCCTTTATACAGAGGTGTGGCAACCAGCCTCATCATCTTTCCGTTTGTCTTGCAGCTCATTAAAACCCACGATCTGCTCCCGAACCGGAACTACGTATTTGGCTACCACCCTCATGGTATCTTCTGCTTTGGTGCTTTCTGCAACTTCGGTACGGAGGCGACGGGATTCTCCAAGAAATTTCCCGGGATCAAGCCATCCCTGGCGACCCTGGCGGGAAACTTCCGCTTGCCTGTCCTTCGAGACTACCTGATGTCTGGGGGTGAGTCGCTGGGGTCATGTTTGACGATGCTGATAAGCGTATTTGTCCGAGAGCTGACCCTCGTCCTGTTGTCCAGCTTTAGCTGTCTCTGTTTACTTCGATCTGCTGATTTTACTGATTTTTATAGAGCTCAAAGCGCTCTGAGGAGGCTCTTTGTTCTATTGGCGTTATCTTTGCTCATCGATACCTTCGTGACACTTGGGTTACTTCAGGGCATTGGGCATGTTGCTTTGATGGAAAGGGATCTCCCACAGTTCTGGTTTTGCACATCTTTAAAGTAAACCCTCTTTTCCATGTCAAGACATAATAAAAATGATCTGATGTTTCCACATCTCTTCCCCATTGCAGGCATCTGCCCAGTGAACAGGCACTCCATAGACTACCTGCTCTCGTGCAACGGGACGGGGAACGCTGTGGTCATCGTTGTCGGAGGAGCAGCAGAGTCTCTGCACTGTGTGCCTGGCGTGAATTCAGTCACCTTAAAGAACCGCAAGGGCTTTGTAAAGCTGGCCCTGCAGAAAGGGTGAGCGTCTGCCGTATTACCCAGGCACGAACTCGCCCACTCACCCGCACGAACTTCAAGGTCTCAAAATACGAGCCTCAGCCAAATCCGTTATGAAAATGTCTCTGCTGTGAACCACAGGACTGGATAAATCCGGGATGATTAACCTTAGAAAGGTTAGAAAGGCCCAGAGAGAGAGAGCCGCTAACAAATCTTTTATGAATGTGCCGTGCTGTGTTGAGCACCTCGTGGCATGGACTACCATTTCTGAAAGGTCAAACTGAGTTAACCGGTCCTGACCTGCGCTCGGCAATACATTAAGCGCCATTATTAACCGCACAGCTAAGTCATCTTGGTTTGTATCTCTAGCCCAAACATGGCAGGATTATCATATCACTGGGTGCACCTTTTTCTAAGAAGCTTAGAAGTTGCTGGATAAAGACATGCAGTTATGAAGACCTCCATTCATAACAACTAGGCTAGCATTGTTACTCACATAAGCCAGGACTGTTGCGTTCAGGGTGCTGGAACCACATTTTGTAGAACTAGTTGAATGCTCATAAAATGGGGGAAACTAGCTTGAGGACGATGTTCTGGTAAAAATAGTAAAAACGTTGCCTCAGATAAAATGAGAAGGTTTAATCCTGAAAGTTTTCCTTTCGTGCAATCTCCTTGCATAAATCTTATGCCTCGACAGAACAAAAACTCAAGTGTTTGCCCCAGAATGGACTGCTGGTGCCAACGGTGTTATTGTGCAACCTAGTCTGACTTAAGGCAACTAGTAAGCTGTAAACAGAAGTATAACCCGCCTTCTTTCGAATGCGTTTCTTTTGGTTGTTGTTGTCAAATAAAAGCAGGCGGCTTGGTTAAGTCGAGACGTGTTAAAATTCACACGTTTGCCACGTCTTCCCCTACCCATCTGGTGTGATGATTGTCATCGGTGCCAGGTCATTTTCTGTTGGAATGGTTGTATAACAATAAAAGCATAAATACTAATAATGTAGGCTGTAAAACTAACTGGACGGTTGGGTGCAACAGATGGCGATCGGTGGGAAGGAAACGTTTATTAAAGGAATGGCTAAATCAGCATTCACTAGACACCCCTTGATGCTAAATATTTCTTTCGTTCCTCTCTTTTTGTGGTTTCTGATTCGACTTCAAGAATTGGTCGAGTTACAACACTTTCTTTGTGATCGCTTAGGTCCGACCTGGTTCCTGTGTACTCGTTTGGGGAGAATGACGCCTACAAGCAGGTGATCTTTGAGGAGGGGACCTGCTGGAGAGCTCTGCAGAAAAGGTTACAGAAGATCTTGGGCTTTGCCCCGTGCCTTTTCTACGGCAGCGCCTGGGGCATTGTGCCCTTCTGCAATCCCATCACCACCATAGGCAAGTTTGTCTGCTATGCATGTCAGACGCGCTGATTTGCAAAGTTATTCACACCACCTTGAACTTTTTCATATTTTATCACATTGCAGCTATAAACGTTGGCCATTATATGATAGACCAGTGCATGGTGTTCAAAAGTCTTACGACAAAAACATGTGGTGTTAATTTGTGTTCAGCGCCCTGAAACAATGTTTCGCACAACAAAGTTTCATTGCAAATTTGTTGGAATGTGTCTCTACCAGCTTTGCATCTCCAGAAACTGAAATTACAAAAATACCTGAAGCTCACAGTGGGTGTAGTCTGTGAACATTAATGTTCAAGTTTCAGCTCTAATATTTTAACTCAACCTAATATGGTGTTTGACTAGGCCATTCTAGAGTATGAATTTTGCTCTTCTGTTGTCATTCTGGCTGTGCCAGATGGTTTTTTATGTTTTGGTGCCTCATGGAATTTTTAGTTCCTATAATATTTTACACTATATAAAAGGTGAGTTGCATAAATATTTTGAGATTTTTATGAACAAAAACGATACCCACATATTTGAAAATTATGATGTTATAATACTTTTTTAAATTGTATTTTTTGAGAATGACGTGGAGCAACTGGCCAGGGAACATATTAAATCTACAATCAATCGGTTCATACCTGCTGGTGTACAGGACTATCTATTTATTAGGAAGTGGATGGGGCACCAAAACTGGCTTCAGCCCAGAGGCCCACGTACTTGAAAATCCGGCTCTGGATAAGCGTTGCTGTACTGCTGAAACAAGAATTTCAACACCACTCAAGTTTTTTTTTTTTAGACCCTCTTCAAGATTTACTCATCACTGTTTCTTTCCTTCTTGTTACAGTCGGGGAGCCGATCACAGTGCCTAAAATTGAGGACCCAACAGAGGAGATGGTGGACCTGTACCATGGAATGTACGTCAGGTCTCTCCGGTGCCTTTTTGACAAGTACAAGACCCGTTTCGGTCTGAAAGAGAGCGACATCCTGCACATCCAGTGAGAGGACGAGGAGCTTCCTGCTGAACTTCCCTCCTCGCCCTGCCTCAGTGGTCTGGTTTATGTCTGGACAGTGAAACCGTACACATGTCGACGTCTGGTGGAAAACAAACAGTTTTCACACTTGCACAGCTGTAGCTTGAGTTCAGGAAAATGTCTGATTTCAACAACAGTGGCCTCAGTGCAGAACTTTTTTCTTTTTCTTTTGGACAAAGTTACACCAAATACCACATCAAAAGCTGTGCCTTTTATGGAGAAGATTTCTGATGTGCACTGACTCATCGGTGCAGAGAGGGGTAACCGCCACTAGATGGAGCTGTAAATTAATTTGGAAAACCTGCCAACATCTTCCATTACCTGTGCGTTCATATATTACTTCTTGTACGCTTTAGAACCACATAACATGCTAAATGCACAAACAATGCAAGTGGAAAGCACCACTTTAATAATGGGTCGACAAGCCCAAATGTTAATTGAGCCAAAGATGTGTTTTGTCCTGTCAACCCCTTCGAACGCAGTGATTAGATGTACACAGAAAGTGTACATTTTCTACAGGCTGGATCGACATGGTTAATGGACAGCACACATTTGCCTGTAATTGTTATTGCCATAAAGTATTAATTATATTCAGCTGAAGGGATAAAGCCTGTTTGACTTGTCCTTTCAAGAATATTTCTCATGCACTTTTTTTTTTTTTTTTTTTTTGAATATCGATTAAGCTCTGGAGATTGTCTTAGAAAAAATGCCTTTGATAATCAGATTCTGCTCGGGAAGTGACCTTCCTGCTGCTTTGCTTTATGTTCTTGTTTCTCTCATCCCAGGTTTCGATTCGGGAAAGGTGGCGCTCATTTTGCAATGAAAACTGAAATTTTTCTGTCCTGAATTTTCTTTTTTTTTTCTCTTTAAGTTTAGAGCACCAGTGGAAAGGTTGGGGTCAATTAGAGAACTGAATGCCTGACACCTGATGGTTCCAGTATGTCGTGTGTCATTGCAGAACTGTAGCTTAGATGTGATCAGTGAAAATAAGTAACTTGATATTAACTTGATTCTTAATGCATCTTTGAGTTTGGTACTTATTTAAAGTGAGGTTCTGTTAAACCTTTCCAAGGAGTCAATAGCTTACCTGAAATATTTTCTTTTAATTTTTGGTACATCCATTAGTGTATTTGTTGATCTTGGAGACCAATACCAAAGCATACTTTTGTCTTAAAAGAACATCAGTCTTAAAAACACACCCACTTTATTTCCATGAACCTTTAAACCACTGTCATGTTTGCTTTGGGGCGTTATTTACTTTGAAGTAGATGATTACTTACACAGGAAACGGAGGCTGGAGATGGTGTGCCACCGATTGTCCTGTGTGCAACATTTGACATGCTTAATTCACAGTAACGAAGATCACAGATGGCACTCTGCTTCCCATCTGAATTGCCTGTGTAAATAAAAATCAGTCGTAGTGTACATAGTTGCCCAATGCAAGCATAATGATGGTCCAAGGGGACATGAAACTGCGTCCAAGGAAATTCCTGCTTTCTTTTGAGGTAGGTAGAGGTTGATTTTGCCCCTTGCTAGCTCGCCGTTAGCTTTAGCATTGACAACTAATCTGGATTTATGCAAACTAAAGTTTTGCGGATGAGGTTGATTTCTTACAACCTTTGAACAGAACCTTACTTCAAATATGTGGAAGTATCCCTTTAAGTTATTTGGTACTTGCAGGCATTTCTAGCCCCTTCCTCGACAGAACAGAGAATCATCTGATTCAGTAAGGCTGCTTCTTGTGAATGATGATGGTCGGTAAGCTTGAAGAGTAGTTTCCTCTTGTCTCAACACTGTGACTTCCTATAGAGTAGTGAAATCCTTGTGATAAATCTCAGAGCAATAAAAAAAAGCAGGTGATGCCTTTATGATGGACATCATCTGTCTTCTGTTATTTAAATTAAATTTTTGTATATTTTGAAGAGACTTGGTTGTCCTTGCCTTTGTTTTCAAAAACATTTTCTGCCTGTTTCAGTTGCACCATTGGACATCCTGTACATAACTGAGACTCAGACATTTTGGATAATTAGAACATCCCGTTGACGTGTCAAAAGGTCCTCAATGAGAAGGAACTGATAATGGCTACACAGAATCTCACAGAATTTCAACTTTTCAATATTTGGTCACATCACAGCTACAAACCTCAGTGTATAAAGATTTCAGCCTTTAGTTTTAGGCTGGCAGCTGTAATGGCAGTGAAGAGTGTTTTTTAAAAAAGATTTTCTTTATACCATATTAGTATTAACCTACAATAAAATGTTACATTTTGTGGTTGCAACAATACCTAAGTGTGAAAAAGATGAATAGAAAAAACTTTTGGGCAAAAGTACAGATGTTTAAATCCCAGCATTTGTTTGGCAAAAAGTACTTAATTTCCGTTTTACCACCAAAACAAGTCTGTTTCCATATGCATGCTTGCAGAAACAAACAAATCAGAATTCCTTTATTGCCATTGTGCAAGAATACACAACAAAATAAAATAAAATAATTAAAAAAAAAATCAATAGGTCAGCTTGCTTGTTTGTAAAAAGATGCAATGTGGTGGTGTCGCCCCCTGGTGGTTGACTGGTATAACGTGACTTCCTGTAGAGTATTTTTGACTTATTTACATGTTGATACTAACGACACTTTTTTAGTGTAACATTTAACAGAAAAATAACATTGTATAAAACTGCATAGTCATATATAAAATTGTATAAAATATAAATTGTATATTCAGCCGTTTTACTGTAAAATTACAACTTAATTTTTTTTAAACTTAGTCTTTCAGGTAAAATAGATCTTATTGTACGTTCTTTATATCCTCAATTCCATCACAGTTTTATTTATCTAAAGGATGCTGAAAATATGTAAAAACTTACGTTTCTGGTAGTCTTTTATATTTCACATGCTCTTGTAATATTGTGTTCGATTTCAGTGACTTTCTGATAGAAAAACTATGAAGACCAGCGTTTTTTCTGTCACCTGCATGTCACGCTGCTCATACAACTTCCTCATATTTCGCAGATTTGACAGATTTCCACCGACACTAGGCCCTTCCTGGTCGACAAACAGCTCTTTCAGCCAATAGGAATGCACCTTGCCAGGAATAAGCCCCTCCCTTGCTTAACAGATGCCACTTTAAGCCAATCACGGACGGCAGTGACGTACTTCCATTTCAAAGATGGACTTCCGAAAGCAAATGTAGCAGAATAGCCCGTACTTTGTTTACGTCCCGCTGCTGGACTGACAGCTGTCGGAAAGCTTTACGCACATGAACGTTAGTAACTGCGTGTCTGTCGTGGTTGCCCGCAACTTGGTGAACTTTTGTTTTGAAATGCTAAGGATGGAGCGTTTTGTTGAATGAGAAGGAGAGTCGCTAGATGCCGACAGGAGGATGAACTCCATCACCGGTCGGGCTCTTGCTATCCCCGCCGCCTCTGTCACCAACTCTGGAGCTTCATCCTCTCGAGCCCTGCATGTGGAGCTCACATCCCAGCAGGTAAACGCAAACTCCCCCTGACTATACTCTTCGGCACCAGCGGAAGGTAGTCGGACTGAGCAGAACTTGGCCGGAGTCATGTGTTTGTGTTCTGCTGTAGTTTTACAACTGCTGCCAGAGGAAACCAGGCCTGTCGGACTGACTGCGAGCTAGTGAGCTAGCCACAGCTAGCTTATTTCAGCTAGCTCACAGGAAATAAACTGACCTCTTCTGGGACACCGGTGTCTTTTAATCCTCTCCACCTGCATTTGAAATATTAAAACGGGCCTCTTGCTGCTCCATTTAGGGGCATCTTTACCGTAAAATGCCTAGAATTTCTGTTCCAAGCAGCTGTGCTTCTGAAAATGTGACAGAACTTGACGTTATGCCCATCTGCATGTGACAGGTCATTCAGCTGAGGGGGGGAAAGTAGCAGGGTATGTCATTGTGTTGTTTGCACTGCAATTTTATTGCAATTTTCTCAACTTCAGGCTTTATTTGAGCTTTACTGCTAATTTAAATCGGGAAGTTCGTAAAAAAAAAATCATACTCTTATTCGTTCATTCATTCATTCATTCATTCTGCCAGAGCCTCTAAAAACAACAGTGCGTCATTGTGTTAATGTAAGCCATTAGTTGAAGCGTGCTCGGTACTCACTGCAGATGACTTCATTTTGGCTCGAAACAAACAGTAAGATTCAAGGGCGAACTGGTTCTATTATTTTTATTTTTTTTACTTTGTTAAACCACTTCCCTCTATCTGATGACGATCTAAATTCAGCAATCCTAAGCGTCTTTCTTTCACTCAGTTTTCCTATAATCAGGCCTCTGAAATATCAGTCAGCTTATCATGGTAATGTGGCTGACACTTTGGACCTTTCAATATGTTTTTGCATGGCAACATTTTTATGCGGATATGAGTTGGATTCTTCTACTTCTACTTCTACAAACACTTTCACCAACACACTATGTTTTGATGCATTTTATTTTTTAGAAATCAGGTAAGATTTAAGATGCTTAAATGGGAATCCTCTATCAAAGAACGTCGAATAGATTCAGAAAAAAACTTTTATTTATCCCAAAGGGAAAGTAAATGTTGTAATTCATTATCAAGGAGTCTTCAGGGAAAGGTGATGCTGTGAGGAGGAAGGCTCTCCTGTAGCAGCCAGTCTTGCAGCTAATCTGAAGAGGCCTCTGGCTGAAGGCTGTTATTGCATGACAGCCTCACGACTGTCATGATTTACTAACGGCTCAATTACGCAATCAGCTGTTAGGAAGCACTGCTAATCCATCTCATTCACTTTTGTGGTGGTACAGCTAGACACAGAAATGCTAGAGTTGGGGATACAACTGGGCCTGTCACGATAACAAGTTTTCCTGGACAATAAATTGTCCCAGAAGTTATTGCGATAAATGACAATATTGTTGTTTTGAGGTGGCATAAGAATGCAAGAACACATTCTGAAAGCATCAATAAACTTTAAATTCTAACTAACATCTAACACTTGAACTGGAAGACATTTAAAGTATCCAAAAAAATTTAACAGAAACAACAAATAAAATACATTTTGAAGTCTCCTCAAACAAAATTGTCCTTCAAAAAAGGGCTAGTCGAGACAAAAACTCCAGAATGAAGAATTTTGTCATCTAGTTTTTGATAGAGGAAAAACAAAAAATAAACAAAAAATTACGCAGAAATGATTGTGTTTGCTTTCATTTGTCATACGGTTAATTGATTTATTGTTTATTGTGACAGGCCTAGATACAACCCTTGCCCATTAGTATTGATCTAAGAGATTTATTTAAACCTGAAGCAAAAATGTTTTCAGTTGCACAGTGTCCAGAATCAGGGGGGGGGGATAATTCTCCAAACATGCATAAAATATTTACTAGCTCTTTTTTTTTTTTAAAGCCTTCTAACGTGTCGGATTCAGAACATTACAATGACCCGCAACTGTGACGAGATTGTTCCACATATCGCCTGCATGTGTTGTCATGTGGATATGTAAACACAGTCCATGACAGCTGTTGACCTCATGAACACATTTGTGCAATAAAAAGCATTATGCCGTTTCTGACAGTGCGTCTGAATTGAATTGACGTGGAGGACGGTCGATTTGTTTGGACCGTCCTGCTCAATCCACAAACTACATTTACTCTAGGCTGGAGACATAAAGAGGTTCACCAACGTTAACCAGTAAAGAGCCTCCAACAAGTCAGAAATTTGTAAACGGTGACAAATCGAGAACCAAGGTCAACGGTTTCAGGCTAACAGAGCCAGACTGGAGAATAATCAGTCATTTTGAAACTGTTAATGGAGGAAAGAGTATTTCTGCGGTGGTCATATGTGCCTCCTGCTTATTTTTTTCTTTTAAAAATATTGCATCATCATTGTCTTTTGTTTGGCAAGTTTAACTTTAGTTGCCAGCAGGTAGCTTGCAAAATCTTAGTTGGAAGTTTGTGTGTGCTCTTCTGGGAAGTTTTTGCTTTCATTAATCATCATTTCTCTGGAAAAGATTTGACCGTTTTATTTTTATTTTTTTTAAGAAAGCTACAATATTTCTGGTAGTCTCTTGGAAAACCACTCTGAATACATTTTATGTGGTGAATGTCACAATTTATTTTGCCGTTTGTCTGGTGTAGTGCTGGGAAATGAAACGCTTTCAGTGTCTATCAGAAAACCAGAAAATCTCCACGACATCGATAAAGGCAGGCGTTAAAAGTTAAAACGCAACAGGTGAGACCAAATATGAGGTCAGCATTATTCAGCTTTTTTCTAAAATGGAGAAGAGATCGCAGGCAGTAGCGTGAACTTTAACTACTTTCTGGTTGCACTCCAACATATTGGCACTCTAACGCAGAACTGCAAACCGGATCAGCGCTTTCATATTTTGCTGGTTGAGAAAGTTTCATTATTCATCCCTAAAATCCAACAATTCCTGAGTTATAGTTAATGTTGTATTACTTATTGCAACTAGTTAGGTCAGTATTGAAACTATAGCTTTAATTTTCAGAAAGAAAATTTATATATTTTATTTTTGTCCATATCTAGTTTGAGGTCAGTGTCCTACATAAAACATTCACATCCTCGGGTTTCAGTTCTCCCGTTGTCATTGCAGGGAAGCGGGACCTGAGCATGATGCTGCCCCCACCGTGTGTAACAATTGGCATAGTGTCAATACAGTTTAACCCTCGGTTTGTGGCAGTGTGACGTCATCGTCTCATGCAAACGTCCATCCAGAACAATCTGTCTGTGATCACGTGCAAATTTTCTACGTTGGATGTTTGTTTTCTTTCGAATTGCATTGTGAATGTTGATGGCAAAAATAAAACGACAGTCATAGATTAGATGTACAGTCACAGTCGTCGTGCTCATAAAGTCATAAAAACTAATACTAGCAAGGTTACTTTTAATAAACTGTCTTGTTGGTTGGCTTTTACGTGTATAAGAACAGTAAAGTGCTTTGAACATTACATTTTCCTTCTAGTGAAACCTACCCTTCAAATAATGAAATATTGTCTTAAAAAATAATTGCGTAATTGCAAAGTGGAACCAAAATATATATATATATTTTTTATCATTGTCTGGAGCCAAAAATAAATGTAAAATAAAAAAAGTATAAATTCTACAGCCCAGATTCTCAGTGATGTGTATGTGTTGCCATTTTTTTTTCTTTCTAAAGTTGCACAGTAAAAACATGATGGCAATAATTTGGTTCATTTTTTCCAGTTATATAGTGAAGAAAAATGAGGTTGTTCATTTTTTAAAGAAATGTCTTTACCATGATATTCATACATTTAAAAATATCAGAGTTCTAAGCTACATATTTAATTCACCACCATTTATCTTCCAAACTAAATATTTAGTTTTCAAACTAAATACTTGGCTCCAAATGAAATATTTATTTTTGCTAACTAAATACTTGGAAATTAAATGTTTGGTTTGGAAAACAAATATTTAGTTTGGATCTAAACTAAAAATAAATGCAATTTGCAAACTAAATATTTTCAAAACTAAATATTTAGCTCAGATGTAAATATATTAGTTTAATATTTAGGTAGCAGTTTAAATATATAGTTTGAAAATTCAATATTCAGCTTGTGAACAAAATATTTAGTTTGGAAGCCTGGCATTTATGAATGTAGGAATAACATGGTGAGAGTATGACTATGAAAAATAAACAATGACATATTTTCCCCGCTATGACAAACTAAAATTATTACTGTTCTTTTTTTATTTTTTATTTTTTAACGGTCTAACTTTACAAACAGCACCCCGTACATGTGAGGAGTTTGTGCAAAGCTTTTTTCCAGGTGTTTGCAATCTGCACGCATTGTGTTCTCCGGGTTGTTTCATATCGAGTCTATTTTTAGAATGAATCTGTTTCAGATGCCACGGTGAGCCTTTCCAGTCATGCATCTCAGACACTCGGAGCAAAGCTAGTTCTCACATAATGTGATTGTTACACCAAATGCACACCAGAGTCGCACTTTCAGACAACTTCATTTCGCTCTCAGCTGCCCTCCATGTGTTTCACGTAGTTCTGCTTTGAAGACCCTAGTTCCCTGCCGTAGCTCCATCACATCCCTTACTTTTTTTGTGCGTCTCCGCCGCAGCTCATTCAGAAATATGCAGTGGCATTTTGTAAGGAGGGGATTTCAAAGTCCCCAGTGGAACAATCAGTCATTTTGTTTCTTAGGGTTAGTAATCTTATAGGGAATCTCATGACTTAGATTCTGCCTCTGCTCGCCTGCAGGAAGCCGGCTGGGCCGACCGGTCAAGGCCAAATGTAATTCCTTGTCTTCATCCTTCCCCACTGACTCACACATGCATTCACCCACGTAGAGAGACATTAAAATGAATACTTGCATAGCAAAAAGAAGATATGCGCTGATGGAACTTTTGCTACCAATTCCTGTGTCCGAGATTTTAGAATTTCATTTATGAAGATATCAAAAGTTTTCTTCTCGCCTCCCTGATGTGAACTTCTGCAAATTGTTTCAATTGGACGCGGGACGACACTATATTGCAATATATAACAGGGTTTTACTACTGTTTCAGAACAAAGACAAGTATTATGAAGTTGACATCCGACATGGTTTTTAGCATCTTGCACAAGCCATTAGCAGGGCTAGCGTTCCTAAAACAGCAGACGCTGCGCTTTCTCTAGGAAGTGGAGCCTCTTAACTCGAATATTTCCTAAAAGGCGGCCAGTATTTCAAAACCTGACTCGTTCCGTGAAAGGCAGAAGTCGAAAAGTCAAAAGGATGAAACGAAGAACTTTGCTGCTTTCTGTGAAACCTTCCACTTAAAGTTTAATTCATTGAAACACAGGAACATGTCCACGTTAAAGGTTATCTTTACAAAAACAACTTCTTGCATGTCTGTGGAGGTTACAGGAATCCCTGGAACAAAACCGAAACTGCAGACTTCAGCTCTGCTCTTAGCTTTCTGCTCATGATGAATCACATCCATGTTTTTCTCTCCTTCTCTCTCTTTTTTTTCCCCCCCTGGTCAAACAGAGACGGTTGCGTCATCTCCGGAGCATCGCTGCCAGGAACATAGTCAACAGGAATGGTTCTCCACTGCTGGACACTTACTTCACCCTCCACCTCTGCGTAGGAGACCGCATTTCTAGAGGTCGGTGGAAACCTTCTCTGTTGTAATATCGAAACTTTTGGAAACATAAAACATCACTGAATCTGAACTGTAACTTTAAAAATACCCCCAAAAACTTAAATAAGTTAATGTAATGGAAGCCAAAAAAGTGCAGTAACTCTGACAGTTCAAACCGTTTTTATGTCTTTTTTTAAACATATACCTACTTTTCTGCATGTCAGACTTGTAAACCTTCTCCGGGGACGTAAGTCAGACTCTGAGTTGGCAAATCTTATTTCCTATTCTGTGTTGTGGTTGTGTTATGGGGAAGTCCGTAGAGCTGTGAGTATATGTTGGCCATCCAATCCATGAGCTGCGTTTATTTTCATTGGTGCTGATTGGTTGTGCCTGCAAGAGCTAAAATACGTAAAACTGTAGAAGTTAGCTTTTTTGTTCTTAGATATTGGGGTCTGTGGTTTCCACTGTTTGCAATAATGCATAGAAACTAGTTGTGGGCGTTATGGACTTAAAGTTTCATCATGATACTTTGTGGTATTGCGATAACAATAAAACTAATAAGTACTCTTTATTACGTCTTTTTATATTGGGGATGTTTGAACTATTTAAGTAGGCAGTTTTAAACAGTTTCAAATGGCGAACTCAGCGGAGGAAATATAAAGCGTTAACCTTGTTATCACTTGTGTGATTCTAAAGCGTTAATTTTTGCTCTGTTATCAAGTCACAGCACTACTGGAGTCCAGTGATCTGTTCTGAAACAGCACAACCCACCTAACCCTCCCAGTGTTCTAGAAACAGGAAATGGTGTCTGAAGCAAAACGCGACCATGTTTCTGATGTGTTGTTGCATTAAATCAGTCGGTCACATCGACCATCTCGGGGGTTTCCCCCAGAAAACTTGCTAAGCCCGGCGGTCGGGGCGACGAAGCGGTCCACCATATTTTTGTATTAAAACTTGTTAAGCAGACAGGAAATGTAAACATATTACTGGGCAATTATATGTTACAGGAAAACATCGCCAGTGAAACGCTATTTAAACCCACAACTAGTCTTAAAAACATGTCAAAAAAGAGGCTGGAAAAGTGGCGGTTTCGCTTGCTTGTGTTTGGCAAAAGAGGCTATTGATTACCTGAAGCTGCTCCACACACAAACCTTATATCAAAAGTCTTTGAAGAAAACTTTTCTCTATACGGTAAGATTGAATCCAGCACACATTCCAAAGGCATTGCTAAGAAAGGAGATGGTGCATTTCCTCGTCTGCACACCGAGTCCGTTGATAAACAATGTGTGAGATTACTCTGTCTTCTAAATGCAAAGAAAAATTAGCTAAACTAAAATCGGGATGGTAATATTACCAAGTGAAAAACCATGTCAAGGTAATTTTGCAGGATTGAAAAGTAGAAGTAGATGTATAATTATATGGATAAGGATTTTTACATTTTTAAAAAATGTTTTTCGGGTTCATCATTGGGATTCTCTCACACGCGACCTGTATTTAATGTGCATTTATTCACTGGGTATTTCTCTTTCCAGATTTTTACAAGAGTGAAGTCATTCGAGACTCACTGGTGAGTACACTTGACCTTCGTTTCCGTCTGCTGTCCTCGGTTGGAGATGTTAGTTCATTTCGTTTGGCACAGCAAAGAAAGAACACATTCTCACCAGCAGCATTGCCCCCTAATAACCGTCTCTCACTCACTGTGTCTAAAACGTTTGTTTTCTCAAAAATGTGCTCCCATTCATGTCTTTCTTTTAATCATGAAACCTCAATCAGCCCGTTTGTTCTGACTCTCGTTGTGTCGGCCAGATTTCAGCTGTGCGTTTTTGTGTGTTCCAGAACCCGACCTGGCGGAGCTTGGACTTTGGTATGCTCCCGGACCTCCTGGATACTTCAGTGTCTTGCTTTGTGGTTCGGATTTGGGGAGGGCAGCAGGAGCAGTACCAGCTCCTCATTGAGTGGAAGGTCAACTTGGATGGCCTGAGATACACAGGGCAACAGGTGAGCAACCCGTTTACAACAACATGGGTTCACTAAGGAGCTGTGTCCTCTTTGGTAGAACAACAAGGAGCCGTTTTCACACATTTAGAAATGCTGCTCTCACTAAGACACCCTGGTTCAATGCGCCAACTAAGTGCAGGTGCTTCATTTTAAATTATAAAGATGGATTTTTAAAAATTAATTCATCATTAGTGCATACAAAACAAACATTACAGACTAATAAACAGAGGCATTGATCTACAAATTGCCAATTAGATAAGAGAGCGAACAACAGAAAATGAATAAGAATAATAAAAAAATAAATAAAGGTTAAATTTTGTTTTGGTCTTAAATCTGTGTGTTTAGGACAAGACAAACATAAAATACAGAACATAACCAAGTGATGTCACAACACAAATTAAATCTTCAGAGTTATTTTGTGATTTATTTCTATTTTCTTTCTTTAATTAATCGAGGGTCAGACAGATATTTGAGTAGAAGTAGGAAACAGGATGAGAAAAAACATGTGCTATTACATAAATCAGTAAATAAATTAAGAAAGCTAAAGAACATAAAGATAATTATAATAATGACAACCACATATTTTGCTAACATTGTATTTGATAAGCATGAAGCCATAAAACTTTGGTATATGTTTGTTTTCATTCCATCTAAATAAAAACATCTAAGTACTATCACTCTTTGCAACTATATCTGCTGGATAAAAAACACAAAATCTTACCAAGTATTTTTTGTCTTGTTTTTACTGTAAATAGCTTAGTTCACTTGAAATAAGACATAAGTAACTTTAAATGTAACTTTTCAGCAAGATGTATAAATTTGCTTGAAGTCAATAATCCTTGAATATGTCTAGAAAAAGTACAATTTCCATTAGCAGATTCTTTTTCTCAAGACTTCCCCCCCCCTGTTTTTAAGTAAAAAAACCACCTCATCCTGGCGCAAAACCGTATGATTGGAACATACATCCACACGTACGGTGTGTTTCCATTTATCAAATTTATTTTTGTAATTACATTTCATACAATTACAGTATGTGGCCAGTGGAGATGCAGCTACTCTTCCATAAAGGCCAGATTAGTAGAGGATGTTTCTGATGGTTGATATTTTGTTTTGTCCAGCGCTGCTACTTTATGCCTCTTGGCATCTTCTCTGATTAGTCCCAGTCTATTTGGACGACCTTGTCTTATTTGTGTCGTACTATTTACATTTCTAGATGATGGATTGAAAAGTTCTGAAAGTGCTGTTCAAAATGTGGCCCTTTTTTTTTTTTTACCTAAACTTCCTTTATTTGGGGGCATCAGAGTAAGAGGCTGAATATAAAAGCACTTCATACAAAACAAATTTAGATTCCACACGCAATTCTTTTTTCTTTCTCTTCTGTTGTGCACGATTTCCTGTTGGACTGACCTATAAAATTACAAACACCATGTGTAAAACAACGTAATTTATTCCTTTCAGTTGTGAATTTGACCTAAAATCCAGTAAGATAATGAGAAATATATGTGTAGTTTCATGGTGTACTTAATAGTGAGCCACCCTTTCTTTATCACAGACGTATAGATTTGAAATATTTACAAGCTAAATACATACATCTGTAGAAGTCGTTCATCTTTGCACAGATGTGCAGCTTACCGGCCGTTCTGGCTTCAAACGATGTTCCTCTTTTCTCTCCGCCCCAGAGGACGGAAAGTCAAGGATTTCCAAGTGCGTATCTGTTTTTTTTTTTTTTTTTTTATTACTCCAAAGCAAGGCGGTGCTCCGCTGCTGCTTCTGGATCTTCTTAAAATCTTATTTTTCCTCTACATTGAAAAATTGTAACCTCGTCCACCAAAGTTGAACCGTTAACACGTGTTGAATCCGAAGGCGACCCGCTTTCACTGTCGGTAATTCTGAAAAGCGTTCCTAACCCCTCCGCCCCCCCGCGGGACGGTGTCTGTTTTTAATGCTGAGCCGTCTGCGGATATTTGTACCTTCTCTCAAGATATATTAGACGGTCACGATCTCGACCGCTCCTCAGATATCGAGTTTAAATTACGTGCAGATTGTTGCGTTGCGTTTTAATCTGCACCGTATGTAAGGCCTTGTCATTCTACTATTGGTATTATTGTTGTTTTTGTCGGAGGCGGGGTTGTAAATCCTTACAGTAAATCCCACATTCCTTTCAGATTCTCGAGCACTGTAAACCCGCGCCGTAGTAAATCCCACATCTCTGCATTCCTTTTTCATTTTATGCTGCGGTAAATCTAATCCTTCCTACATGTGAACAAGATAATGTAAGCTTTTATTCTAAACTTGAGGGAAGTTAGTATGATAAATGTTTTAGAAAGTAAAAAAAAAAATTTATTCCTGTAAATTACATTTACAATATAGAAAAAAAACCTCTTAATTTTCTGTTCCCCTTCCAGACATTTCAAATCAGTGCTGAAGTCATCAATCACGATGTTTTGGTGCTTTGGTGCATTGTTTGATCTTCTGCGTTAAGCACCACGCATAAAAGTTTAATGAGGGACGTGATGGATTTTGTAAGTCGGCGGGATATTTCTAAAATTCCAATGGAGAAAATCACTTTGGTGTCTGTCTTGAGTTTTGCACATTGAATGGGGGGGAATTCAGTCTTCAAGCACTTTCAGAACAAACCCTATGGTTTTGCCATTCCTTCTCAGTGGGACCGTATTCCAAGCTCATAAACGGATAACTCAGTTTCATGCACATCCAGATGTCTGTTGCACTTTGTTCTCTCCGACCCGGTCCCCATATTCATCCTCTTACCCCCTCGCTTTGCCCACAGATTCGATCCAGATACCCAAATGAGATCATATTTGGGCTGAATGATGGCTACTATGCAGCTGACTTTGATCACAAGGTAAAACCTTTGTCTCAGATTTTTTATTTATTTTTTATTTTTTTGAAGATTTTGCACAATTATGAAACGGTTGATCCCCCAATGTCATTAGTTATATTTGGACGTCGGCATTAAACACGTGACTCGTTTCAGGATTCGTCGGAGCGGAAGAATTACAGTCTGCTTCAGGTCGACCAGAGTTCAGTCAGGAACTCCTACAGCGTTTTCTCTTTGCTCAGGTAAGAGTCCCGCCACGCTGTAGAGTCAAAGACAGTCCAGGATGTTGTGATG